>NC_043984.1:20405514-20705514 GCF_902150065.1 Myripristis murdjan
AGCGTCTTGTCACACACTTATCAAAGCTCATTTTCATGTACTTGCCCTTTTTTACCCTACATGAGTAGTGATGGCTGCATCTTTAATCCCCCAAACTGGTGTAGTGCTGAAGTCACATGTTTCACCATAGCGCTGCCATTGCCGGAGCACGCGTAACACGTTATTTATTAAATGACACTTTCTTTCAACCCTGTGTGTTCCTGCAAGGCGGTGTCCGGAGGGCTTCACATGTATGAAAGCAGGAAGGAACCCCAACTATGGTTACACCAGTTTTGACAGCTTTGGCTGGGCTTTCCTCACCCTCTTTCGCCTCATGACCCAGGACTTCTGGGAGAATCTCTACATGCTGGTAAATCACAGTGTATTCTTCTGTCCTTCAGTCTGTCTCCTGTACTCCCTCTCACATATCTAAATGTTAGTACGCACGTCTTTTTCAACTGAAAATAGAGAAGGACTCGATTCTCAGTCTCTGTTTCTTTGGTTGATTAGGTTAGTGTGAGGATAATCCAAGGGAGATACAACTTTGAAACAGCTGGCACAGGCCATGACATGTTGAGAGCAAAGGCCATTATGAAACCTGTATTCCTTAGGAAAGACATCGAAGATCAGGACAGCATAGAGTCCTGAGATGTGCAATGGATACAATTTTTTTTATTTGCTAAATTACAGGTTCTGTTTTTCAAGGAGAGTCATGAATAAAACCCCGATTTTGTGATACTGCAATTCTTTTTAATATTGTACGTTAATTTTTCCAGAGCAAGGCATAATGATATTTCTTTAAGCCAATGGGTAGCAGATGGGCATGATTCTTTTTTCCAATAAATAACAATTATGTTAATATGTAAGACAAAAGACAGGACTGCGTATGGCACCTCAATATGACCTATAGTTGCGGGCTTTGGTCCTTTGTTTACACCTGTTCCAGAGACCTATTTTAAATTCTTCAGTAAGCCTCTGTAGTCATCAGCACATATCCAGAGAACCGAAACACTCCCTAAGCAGGACTGATGATTTTGTCCTCCCTACATCATAAAAAAAAATACATCACCATCGTAATACCTGAATGAATCAGCAAAAGTGGCTCTGAGCAGCTCTCTCCCGCTCAGTTCCTTGGCCCTCTGAATAAAAGGGAAGGAAGGAAGCCCGGTCAGAAATAGCTAGAAGTATGTGACCAGCCACTTTATGTCAGTTGCTTGTCTTTCTTTTAATGTGAGGCCTCAATTGTGGGCGAGGAGCTGATATTTATGTCACACAACTGAGTCACAGCTGCATGTGAAATTGAAGCAGTTTAGCGGTCTGTATTAAATAAGACAAAAGTGAAGCAAACATATATGTGCCTGTGAGATAGACAGATAGATAGACAGATGGATAGATAGACAATTTTCTTTGTGTGTGTGTGCGTGGGAGCCCCTGCACCCTGGCAGCCTCTCTCTTGCCTGCAGCCTCTCCTGAAAGCCGTGGAGTGGATATAAAAGCGCTGGCATTGCTGACACAACAGATATACACACTGCTCGGTCAGAATAACAAAGTATGGCAGGAAAAAAAGAATCATCACAAGCATAAAACAAACGTTTGGCCCTGAGGCATTTAATTCAGTTCAGTTATCTTAGTAATTATAACACATGTATCTTACATGTGAAGTCTCGCTCTGATTCTTTGCTTTCGCTGTGCGTCTCTGTCAGACTCTGCGAGCTGCGGGGAAGACCTACATGATCTTCTTTGTGCTGGTGATCTTCGTGGGCTCCTTCTACCTGGTGAACCTCATCTTGGCTGTGGTGGCCATGGCTTATGAAGAGCAGAACCAGGCCACCATTGAGGAGGCGGAGCAGAAAGAGGCTGAGTTCAAGGCCATGCTGGAGCAGCTCAAGAAACAGCAGGAGGAGACTCAGGTCAGTCTTACCTACTTAAACACACTTTTCCACCGTTATTACTCATTCTTCTTATTTTCTGGTTATTATGTGCCTTCCTGGCCTTTTATTTTTATTTTTTTGCTTCTCTACCCCACTCCCACAGGCTGCTGCTATGGCGACATCTGCGGGCACGGTGTCGGAGGCTGCATTAGAGGAAGAAGGAGGGGGGCACTTGTCCCGCAGCTCCTCTGAGGTCTCCAAGCTGAGCTCCAAGAGCGCCAAGGAGCGACGCAACCGCAAGAAGAAATGGCGGCAGAAAGAACAGGAGAAAGAGAAAGGTGACAGTGAGAAGGTTGTCAAGTCTGAGTCAGACGATGGCAGCAAGAGAAGCACCATCCGTTTCCCAGGCAGCCGGCTGGGGAGGAAAACATCCATCATGAATCAGGTAAAGTTAGCAAGAGAGTCTCTTTCTCAAGCACCGTGCTGTTTGATTGGCCAGTCAGAGGAAATGACGACAGTTAGCAGGATTTATATGAGTTTGTTTTTCATTTCATCATTTTGAGGTATTGTCTATATCTGTAGAATGGATTTCACTAGATACTATTGAATTATTTCCTTGTCCTGACCAGGACTGCGCAGTATGGAAAGATAGAGAGGTGAAAAACCATTCACATGCAGTCTTCAGATGTAAACAGTTGCTTTATGTGTCTTATATTTTTGTATTTGTGTCTCTAAAATGAGATGCCCTATGTCAAGGGGCAATCCTTTCAATAAATTCAGTCACCGAAGAGCAGCAATACAATTCACTGGAGGCAGAGCCCCACCTCCCCCTTGCCTCCATACTCCCACTTCTCCCACACCGCCTGTACTCCAGCGCAGAGAAAACTTCCTGGTGCCTACGGTGCAAAAAAACTGTGGTAGCCAAACAATGGATTGGCAAGACTAATAATATGTTGAAAATAACTTTCACCAGAGTAAACACAGTTTCACTTGAACCAAATGAGACAAGATTTAAAATAAATCTCAACTGTCATAATATTGATTGGAGGACCGAACAACCCGACTGGCTATGCTCTAGTTCAAAAAAAAAAAAAAAAAAAAATCCCCTAAGCAAGCACTGCACTGAAATTCATTGTGTTCTGCTCTTTCATTCATAAATTCACAGCTTGCTGGTATAAGCTGAAAAAAGAAAAAAAAATCTTAGTTACTTGAGTTATAGATAAGACTGTGTATGCCATGATTAATTAATTGTAGAAATTCCATAAGCAATTATCTCTGGAGTCTTCTTGCCTTCTATATAGACACAAGGCCAAAAACAACAGAAATGGCAAGGAAAATTAGTCAAATCATGTTCACAATGATTGTGACTGTTCTTGTAGTCATCTTATATTGCAACGATGCCATTTTCATGTTAGGCCTGTTAGAGCATGATTACAAAGAACAACCCTTCCCATTCTTGTTTCTCGTTATCATTTGTTTGTCCTCTTCTGTCAAGCCAAAGTGGAATTATCCCCTTTTGAACTATGATTTTCCCTTAAATGCCCGCTTAAATTTCCCCTTAAGTAGGTACAAGAAACACAAAACATTTTCCCCATATTGTGTAAAAACGTCTCATACATTATCTGTGTCTGCTGCTTGCAACACTTCATTGATGCTACATCACTTATACACTATATTGAGGGAAATGTTCACACCCAAGATGGCATTGTTTTATAGCAGCACCATTCCATCAAGTAGAAAATATCGAGATATTTTGTGCATCTTATATACATTTCCCTCTAATTCAGCAGGACATTATGGTATCTTTGCAAACCACAGCAGTGTCACGGTCTGTATGGTACCCTGTTTGGTACAGGATAGTCAGAGAAGGGCAATATTTTACAGGTCTACTGTGTTATCAAAAAGGATGATGATTATTCCCTCACCCTTTCACTCCACCATTCCCCTTATTTGCCCTCCTCACCTTGTCTTCCCTCCTTCTGCACATCTGTCCACCCACTTCTGCCGTCTTTCATCACCTCCCAACTGTCCCTCTCCAACTCCCTCTCCTTCTTCAGTCACTGCTCAGCATCCCAGGCTCCCCCTTCATGTCGCGCCACAACAGCCGCAGCAGCATCTTCAGCTTCAAAGGCCGCTCCAAGGACGTGGGCTCCGAGAACGAGTTTGCCGACGACGAGCACAGCACGGTGGAGGAGAGCGAGGACCGCCGGGGCTCCCTGTTTATCCCCTACCGCCGCAACAGCTACAGTGGCTACAGCCAAGGTTCATCCCGCATCCATCCGCTGGCACCCCACTTTGGAGGGAAGAGGAACAGCACAGTGGACTGCAATGGCGTGGTGTCTCTCATCGGCCCCGGGCCTGGCGGACGGCTTCTGCCTGAGGTGAAAATAGATAAGGCAGCCACTGATGACAGTGTAAGGACGTCCATGAGACACTGATACAGTCTAGGCATGATGGTGGTGGCCCTGGTCTCTGCAGCTTCTCCTTCACTGCCTCTTCCCCTTTTGCTCTTGTTTCTCTTTTTCCTGCTCCTTTTTCCTCGGTAATGCCTTTTACCACCCCTGGCCTCTCAATATCTAGTTTCCGATTCTGACTTTTTCATCTTCTACTGCAACTCACATTTCTGCCCTGATCTAATGGCCTTTTCTCACTGCCCCCCCCCCCCTTTTTTTTTTTTCCAACAGATGTACAAGGCACTAATCTCCCACCAGTAGACACATTATTCACTCACTCACTGTCTAACCAGTGTCATGATTATTATTTCAGTGTTTAATGTCTGACAAGAACTCAATTTGAAACCAGCATTTCTTTTTTCCCTCACCAACGTAACATTGAACTAGCCCCTATTCCCCTGTTCTGCATTCTCATTCATAACAAACAAGACTATTCAAACATTTACAAGAAAAAAAGTCTCCCTCTCTTCTACTACTTTTTCTTCCCATTCTTTGGGGCTTTCCACTTCAGTGTGTTCTCTTCTCTCTCTGTCTCTCTCTCTCTCTCTCTCTCTCTCTCTCTCTCTCTCACTCGCTCTCTCTTTCTCATTCACTCTTTTATTCTCTTTTCCTGGGTGGTGCAAGAACAAACCTGAATCTTTTTTTCCCCCTCTATAACAGCATTCCTCATTATTGTAGCTAGCATGGTAGACACCCCCCTTTTATTCTCAACCAATCCAATTGCTTTTTACCTTTCTACTTCTCTCCAAATGTGGCATGGTGTAGCGGCAAATGATGTCTTGAATTCTCCCATGTTCCTATTTAATATGCATGCCAGTGCATGCAGTATAACGGTGCTTAGTCATGGGGTGTGGATTATAGTGGAAGATGATGAAGGGTGTAGAAACAGTATGCTTTTGAAGTCTGTTGTATGATATAGTTGCAGGAAGTGCTCAAAGAGGAGAGGACAGGTAATTTCAGGGTATAAAAGATTGTAAAAAAAAAAAAAAAAGATGTGATGATCTGATGTGAAGAGCTGCATTTGTCACAGTAGCATTCTCTGAGCAGGGTAGGCCATGACTTAATGTTGAGATTGCTCTGGAGGTGATTATATGTATGTGTTTGTGTTTTAGTGGCTGTCTTGTTTGTGTGCATGTCTAGTAAGCATTTATGTGCGTGCTGTCTGACTGGCATTGTGTTTCTCTCTGAGTACAGACCACAGAGGTGGAGGTCAAGAAGAAGCACTCGGGCTCTCTCATGGTGTCAGTGGATCAGCTCAACTCCTCCTTCAAAGGAAAGGACCGAGCCAACAGTCAGATGAGCGTAGTCACCAACACACTGATGGAGGGTACAGACCACCTCTAGATTTAACATTTTTCTTGTGTGCTTTCTCCTCTCAAAATTGTTTATTCCTACATTATACATTACTCAATTGATTCTATTCACTCAGCGCTCTTCTAATGAGTGTTGAAATTAAAAAATGAACCTCAGGAGCACTATATTATTGAGCAACACTTTGTTCTTGTGTCTTAATTAATTAACATATTTACCTTTGCATTAAATTTATAATATTCCTTGAGATATGGAACATTGTGAAACCAGCGCTATCATCAAGATAAAGGGACAACATGTTTGCTCCAAACCATTGTGTACAGTAGTGATTAGCATTGGCTTTGATGTCTAAATTTGTGGACTAAAGCCAATGCCAGGAAAAAGCACCCACAACTTTTGTAGAACCACCAATGTTTAGAGAAGTTTTTATGCCTGATTTTTTTTTTTTTTTTTTTTTTGGAGCCCAACCTGTACATACAATTACTGGCATAAGTGTTAGGTCATGATTTTTTTTTCTCTATGCTGGCATTTTCTTGTAGTGATTTCAGAATTGGTTAATGGTTCATTTCAAGGTCAAAAGATGAATATGAAACATTGATCATATTGATAATCCCACTAGTTTCAGCTCATCTTAAGTCTTGGATAATGTAAACTTTAACTAAGTGATTTCTGTGAGCTGTTAACATCCTTAGACTTTTGATATCTTGATTTTCAATACTGTAGAAAGCCTTGAATTAAGTCTCCAACACCTCAGTCTAACTTGAAGAATGAATGATTCTACCATTCATTCAGCGTTAAAAAGCTATTTATGGAAACTGTTTGTGTGCTTCCACCACTTTTATGGCTCACTTTAGCAGTGGGATTGTTCAGCTAATTTTCCTACATAGTTCATTCTGAGTATTTGTTTAGCGACTGGTGATGGAGCAGAGATGTTTTTTGTTTTTTTTGATAGAATGTCAGAAACTCCCACATTAATTTGCAGTTCAACTTCCCATTTCCCTAATATATTTTAACATGTAATGAAGTAACTAGTCAGAAATAATACTAGACCAACTGTCTTTACCTATATTCATCTTTCAACTGGAACCATAACTTAGCAGTAAAAGAGGATTTTCATAGCCTTTTCATAAAATTTCAATATTTCTATACTTTGGCTCGAAATGTATATACTGTTGCCTTTAGCAGTTTTTACCTCATTCAATTTTTTTTCCCTTACTGTCTTTACTTTATCTTCCACTTCCCTCTCCTGTCTCTTCCGTCCTCCATCTCTCCCTGCAGAGTTGGAGGAGTCTCAGAGGAAATGTCCACCCTGCTGGTACAAGTTTTCCAACATGTTCCTGATATGGGAGTGCTGCCCCATCTGGTTGAAGATCAAGCACATAGTCTACCTGATTGTCATGGACCCTTTTGTTGACCTTGCCATCACCATCTGTATTGTCCTCAACACCCTCTTCATGGCCATGGAGCACTACCCCATGACTCCACACTTTGAGGAGGTGCTGGCTGTGGGAAACCTGGTGAGAAACTGCAACTGTCATTTCTCTCTGTGTTTTTGTGTTTTGTAATCCTTCTGAAGAGTTACAGAAGTGTTGTAGGTTCATTTTTCCCCCACTGACAACCTCAAAAACCAGTACACCAACATACCATTGGGTATGTGCACTTGAGAATATGCACATCAGCCAATCTGTAGCTTCTCTAAATTTATTTTCAGTTAGGATTTTGGCTTCTGATGATCATGAAAACAAGATAACCAAGATTAAACGATTATTGTGCAGTGATCCCTTTCGCTGACACTCTTGTTTTGTCTTGTGCTGTAAATCCAGCTCGCTCCTGTCCTTTGCAGTGGTCTACTTTAGCCCATCCATAAAAATCTATCAGTCAAGTCAACTCAATTTTATTTATATAGCCCAAAACAACAAATTACAAGTTTACCTCAAGGGGCTTTAGAGCAATACATCATCCTTTATTCTTAGACTCTCACATTGGATAAGGAAAAGCTCCCCAAAGGTGCAAATTCACTCTCAGCCAGGCTGTGGCATGCTTATATTTAAAGTTTAAGGAAAGCGCTGTTACAAAGATATTTTTTTAAAGTTCAATAAATGCACGATGTTTTCAAAGTCAGTGATTAGTTATGTTAAATAGCTGTGGTCCCAGTATTTGCTGATATAATCACAATTATGTTTTTTGCCACAATTGAGCAGCCCTATCTCTAACACACACACACACACTCACACACACACACACGCTTGGAGGTCTGTTGGAGTCTCATCCAAGATTCACTTCCATTTTAATGCAGCCAGTCAGCCTGCTCCCCAAACTCACCCCCACTCAGCCTAGCCTGCTCTCTCTCTCTCTCTCTCTCTCTCTCTCTCTCTCTCTCTCTCTCTCTCTCTCTCTCTCCCTCTCTCTCTCTCGCTCTCTCTCTCGCTCTCTCTCTCTTACTCTCTTTGTGTGTTTCTCTCCTGGGTCCTGATAACAAGGCTTTGCCATTGATTTGTTCAGGACTGGTTTGGTAGAGGCACAGATTAAAGTTTGATTGCAACCAAATGTACATCAGACTGTTTGGTTAGTCTGCGCTGTGCCCTTGCTCTCAGGTATCACTGTATCACAGCTGGCTCCCTGTGACCATTCAGCGTCTGAGGTCAGGGGAATTGATACGGTGTCAGTGTCAAGACAGGAAATGAGGTCAGAGGAATTGACATACTGTCAGGAGTGAAACAGGAAATGAGGTCAGAGGAGCCGGCATCGTGTGATGGATGGTGCATTATGAATCACTGGGTGTTCTCCGCAAAGATGCTTGGGCGCATAATCAGGTGTTGGGTGGGAGATGTGAGAATAGCTCAGAGTCCCACAACACTGTACAAGTCCTGCAGTGCTGCTGCTACTGTGCCACTGCTCTATGACCTTGCCCTCTCAGATGAGTCCTCACTCAAAGCAAGAGACCAATCCATTTTTAATCAGCACCACATCAAACAAAATGCCATGTAAGCAAGCCAGGTTTTTCACTCTGCACTTATTTTCTTTTAAAACTTTTAGAACAAGGTAAGCATCTGGGTTTTTGCAGTCTTTTATGATTGAAAAAACCCTGAGAATTTACTGCAAATTAAGAGAAAATATAGTTGTTGTTGTTGTTTTTTTTTGGAAAATCACACTGGTCAGAACTGACATGATCTGATTTTCTGCAAATGCTTTGTTTTGATTTGAACGCTGTGGGTGTACAATTGTGAAACTGTCACAAATCCTAAATACCCAAATTCATTGAGTGACTGCCAAGCCTGAAAGGTGTGACAGTGGACTCGCTCTGCTTCCATTACATATTTGAAAAGTAAAAGTGCATATTATGAATCAAACTAACAAATCACTCATCTCTGTGACATTCTCTGTGGGCCACAGGTTTTCACCGGGATCTTCGCTGGGGAGATGTTCGCCAAACTCATCGCCATGGATCCATACTACTACTTCCAGGAGGGCTGGAACTGCTTTGACGGCTTCATTGTGACTCTGAGTTTAGTTGAGCTGGGATTGGCAGATGTGGAAGGCCTGTCTGTGCTCAGGTCATTCCGATTGGTAAGTGTACGAGAGGTTGGGGGTGTGAGATGGGGGTTGTCAACATCTGTTTAGTTTTCCCAACCCCCTTGTAGAGGCTATTTGTCCACATGTCATTAATTGAGAGATGGAAGGGTTCAGGCGGAAGCTGGATCATGTGAGAAATTCACCTAAACACCTAAACATGAACATCAAATAAAAAAAAAAAAAAGCTTTTGCTGCAAACTCATTGAAAATGGATTTCACATCTAGGCTGCTTTTGGCTGTGGTTCTGTTTGAGTCCCATGCTAAGTATTGCATTAACTACAAATCAGGTGCATTTCTGTTTTATTTCATTCATTGAACAGCTTGCTCCATGTAATGTTTCAGCACAGCATAGCTTATTGTGAAAAATAATTTATTGCAATTTAATGCTTTTTTAGTTACATTTAAAGTACGGAGAAGATTATTTTACTTTGTTTCTGAATTATGGAGTGGTTTCTTTTAGTTTGTTATCTAAGCACATGTAATGCCGTAAACGCCAATGGAATTGTCACAAAAAATGTTTCTGAAAGAACCTGAGAAGGGACCGGTCAAGAGATCCTCAGTTAATGACAAACTTACACGGTGATGTGTTCTTGAAATTTCACTGCCAGCTGAAGAAGATGATGCTGTAGCTAATGTCTAATTGTCTAAAACTGTCTCAAAAATGTACTTCTGGAATGGAGCATATATTGACCTAAAAAAAAAAAAGTCTGAGGTGGACAAAATACACCTTTTAAAAAATCGTAAAATACATAAGAGTTGACTTATATCATATAAATATATTGCCCAGTTGATAAAAAAAAATCACTTTTAGCTCCTTTCATGTCTATGTTCTGTCTTAGTGCCAAACCAAATGACAATCAATTTCAAGTTCTTTTTATTGTCATTTAATGCTTTTTTTTCATGCAAAATCCAAATTTGATGAATCAGGGCAATCAAGAACACGTTCAAATGTATATCTTGATATTAATAAGAACACCTGCCTGATAATTATGTCTCCTTTTTCTGCTCTAGCTCCGAGTGTTCAAGCTGGCCAAATCATGGCCCACCCTCAACATGCTGATCAAGATCATTGGTAACTCAGTGGGAGCTCTGGGTAATCTGACCCTGGTGCTGGCCATCATTGTCTTCATCTTTGCTGTAGTGGGCATGCAGCTGTTTGGTAAAAACTACAAGGACTGTGTGTGTAAGATCAACATAGAGTGTGAGCTGCCCCGCTGGCACATGAATGACTTCTTCCACTCCTTCCTGATCGTGTTCCGTGTGTTGTGCGGGGAGTGGATCGAGACCATGTGGGACTGCATGGAAGTGGCGGGGCAGACCATGTGCCTCATCGTCTTCATGATGGTCATGGTCATCGGAAACCTGGTGGTAAGAAAAGACAAACTGTGCTGTACATTCCAGTTGTAAGCCATATGTCGACTTTGAGATCCTGGGTTCTAGGTTGTGAATGTGTTTTTTTTTTTTTATCCCAGGTGCTGAACTTGTTCCTGGCCTTGTTGCTGAGCTCATTCAGTGCAGATAACCTTGCAGCTACAGACGACGACGGTGAGCCCAACAACCTCCAGCTCGCTGTTGCCCGCATTAAGAAAGGCATTGCCTGGTTCAAGTCCCACCTGCGGATCTTTGTTGCCACAGTGCTCAAGAAGGTACAATATCTGTACTTGTGGGAAATTCTCAGTTGTTAAACATGTTATCCAACTAAATGTTTGTCTTTTACTAGGCAAGTTGGACAGCTCCATTTTGACACTGTTGTTTTGTTATAAGCTTTGTTTGACACTGTTTTGTCATTCTGACAAGCAGCCTATAGAGGATGAACAGAAGCCTCTGGATGACATGTATGACGAAAAGCTCAAATGCATCGCCAACCACACGGGTGTAGACATCAACCGCGACCTGGACTATGCAAAAAATGGCAATGGCACCACAAGTGGCATTGGGAGCAGCGTGGGAAAGTACATGATTGATGAGGACTACATGTCCTTCATCCACAACCCCAACCTGACTGTCTGCGTGCCCATTGCTGTTGGAGAGTCAGACTTTGAAAATCTCAACACAGAGGACTTCAGCAGCGAATCTGATGCGGATAACAGTAAAGAGGTGAGTATGCAGGATCAATAATAATGTGAGAATTAGGGAGTATGGAGTCATGTCCACAGCTTGAGATTAAAGGGTTGATGCTGGTTTGGTTTGGAGAAGTTGTGGATATTCTATGATGGAGTGAGATCAAGCAGTGTGCTATGCAAGATTTTACTGTGAACACTGCATTGTGTGTATTTGGTTGAATGTTGTTGATATGAATGGGTTTAAATAACTTATCTATACGGTGAACATTTTAGGGTTTCCAGTTTGATAGGATAGGTGTAGCCAAATTTCGATTTTAACCTCTTCAGTTCCACTGCTCCCACGGGTGGGCTTGTCATTGCCTCATGGCCAAGCTTTGTTCAAAACCCAGACAGCTTGATTTTTTAATTATAGTGGCAATCCTAAGGCTTCTAATTATATCAAATATGTCCTGCTGAATTACAGGGAAATGTGTGTAAAATGATGAACAAACCAAGTAGATATTTTCTATTCGATGTAATGGTGTATCCATAAAATAATGGTGTCTTTGGTTTGAATGTTTCTCTCAGTATAAGTGTGATGTAGCTTCAGTGAAGCAATACAGCCAGCAGATACAGAATATGTATGAGACACTGTCATATAATATGGGAATTTTTTTTTTTTTTTTTAAACTCTGAAGCTTCTTAAGGGGGACATTATAGGAAAGGCATAGTTCAAGGGGTTAGCATGGCCACTGCCTCTACATAGGTGTGTTTTCCAAATAATTTTTTGAATCATGTAATAGGACAGGATGTAATAACTCGGTGCATGACACTGTGTGTGTGTGTGTGTTAGTTTGTCTTTGCATGTGCCTGTATTGCATCACTTCATCTGCTTAGCAGAAGTGGCCCAAGCTGCCTCACTATGCAGACAGTCAGCTGGCCTGACATTTCAGAACATTCATTTAGACATGAGAGCTGTAATAAAACACGAAGTGTCAGTGCTGACCTGGCAGATGGACAGAGACACAGGCAGCTCTGACGATAGACAGACAGACAGACACACACACACTCACACACCAACATACCGTCTCTACTGTCTAGTATGACTGTGGAAGCGGGGGAGAAGGGGTCAGATTGAAAGTATGAAGGGAAGTTTCATCTGTGGGTCACCTTGACCTGGTTTGCTGTGGGAAGAAAGGAGAGAAGGCAGCAGCATCACTACTGTACCTGCACCAGGTCCTTAGTCTGCTGGGCTTTTTTGACCAACCACACACCAATCTTCCCTGCACTGCAGCCTGTCACAGGGTAGGGTGCAGGGATTGGGCACAGACAGAGCCGCTATCAGCCAATCGAGGAAGCAGGGATCTGTCTGGCTGTTTTTTTTTATACTAGGTGTGTGTGTGTGTGTGTGTGTGTGTGTGTGTGAGAGTGAGTGAGAGAGAGAGAGAGAGAGAGAGAGGGAGGGAGAGAGAGAGACAGCCAGAGAGAGAGAGTGAATGCGGTCCTTTGCTGACGACTCAAGATTATAAAGTGCAGCATCATTCTCTAGTGAATTGGATTGGCTGAGTGCGTCTGTGTCTGCATATGTGCAAGTGTGTGTATACAGTATTGCAATAAGGCTGCTATAATGCAGGGATTTCATCGGTTTGTCCTGCCTCACCTTGACTTATTGTTCAGATCTGACATGAGTTATTGCCATAGGTAGACTTCACCAAGCAGCTCGGCTACATCTAAAAAATGACTTATTACAATAATGAAAATTATGTTGCATTCGCAGTACAACAGAAAATAACAGTAGTCATCCAAAAATCTGACTTTCCATAAATTCAACATGTTAATTGATTCTATGAAAGTCATTACACCATCTTTTTTGTATATTACACTGGCTCTGCTGTGTGTATGCATGCTTTCTAATTTGATTTAGTTATGCAGAGTTAATACTGGCTATTGCTATCAGTGCATTCTGTCCCTGGCCAGTGTTAAATAGTACCTGGTAAATATTCTCTAGAACAAATTCAGGTAGAAGAGTAACAACTCTTGCAACTACATTGCTAGAACATGCATGCAGATATTGCAATAAATCATGTTATGTATATGAGGCTAAAGTGTTGTTAAGGTAATGGCTGTATTGGCCCTGTGCAGCCTCCATGTGTTTTTCAGCACCTCACTGCTGAGCTCATGATGTTTGGAGAGAAATTCAGAGGTTGAATTGATCTCTCTGCTCCTCTGTGTGTCCTAGCTGGATGACACCAGTTCATCTGAGGGCAGCACAATAGACATCAAGCCTGACGTGGATGAGGTGGCAGTGGTGGAGGTAGTCGAGGAGTACCTAGACCCAGACGCCTGCTGGACAGATGGTAGGGGGGTGTTCACTCACTCACTTGCTGCTCAGTAATAACCCTAAATGTAATGAATTAGTATTAGTACTGTACATAGTTACTTGTTACTTGATGTTTTTTTATATGGACAGTATAGTGTGTCCATCTCTCCAGTGTGTTTCAGCAGTGCTCTTTCCTTTGTCATTCAGAATGTGTGGCCAAATATAAGTGCTGTGATGTGCCTATCACTCATGGCTGGGGGAAGCATTGGTGGTTCCTGAGGAAGACCTGCTACCTGATTGTTGAACATAACTGGTTTGAAACCCTTATCATCTTCATGATCCTGCTCAGCAGTGGAGCTCTGGTAAGAGCATGCACATACATAATAATACTACTGCTATGACAAATAATAATAATAATAACAATAACAATAACAATAATAATAACAATTATTATTACTATTATTATTATTATTATTATTATTATTATTATTATTATTATTATTATTATTATTATTATAACAAAAATAATAATAACCTTTATTTATTTGTTTATACCAAACAGAATTATAAAGTGCTTTACAAAATAAATGAAAAGCCATAAAGAAAATGTTAACAATTAAGAAGAAACTAATCAACTAACTAACTAAAAAGAAAAAATAATAAAATGTGCAGATTAAATAAAACAAGAATATAGCATTTGTGGTTTGTTCAGGAACAAAAAGCCATTCAGATTTTCCTTGAAAGGTTGGGAACAATCAAGATCATCTCTAGCTTTTCTTCTGCAGCTGTGCATGATATGATTGTTGCTAATGGACAGCAAAGTGCTGTAATGCGCCAACCTTTCAACCAAAGGAATCCAGCTTAGGTTTGCAGCTTTTTGCAGGGACTGTAGCCAAACAGTGATTCAGAACACTTATGTGTCGAGCGATAGACACAGGCAATGGCAAACTGAGGAGCTAAGGGGAGTATCAGTCTGACTGGACAAAAAACCTGTTCTATCAGCCAGTCGGCCTCCACTGCTTTATGCACAGACGCTCACCCTCTGAAATGATGCACAGGGCATGTAGGCTGTTATGTGGAGTCCCAAACTCAACCTCATAGAAAATAGTATTGCTTTAACAAGATTACAGTATACAATTATGCTGCATAAACAGCATCTTCCCAAATGGGTTGACAGTATGCATCAACTAGGTATGGCAAGATGTGATACACACAACTTGATTATAATGATCATCATAATAGAGAGCAAAGATTAAAAGAAATTTCATCAATTTATTTGGAAACCACATCTACAAAATCATATCCGGGAAACATTCAGGGCTATAGTTTCCTCTCTGAAGAAGATAGTTAGGTGACTTAAAAATTATCACACTGGCAAAAATGATATCCTCTCAGTCTCCACGTGAAACAAATCATATTGAAGAAAAAACATGAATCTTGCCAGTTTTCAAGTCAATGGTCCACTTTCATTCAGTATAAAATTATATCAGATGTAGGGAGTTTGCCACACCTTAGGGTTTAGTGATTTGACACCCCTGCCTGTAAGCCATGCCAACAGGGCACACACACACACACACACACACACACACACAAATATAGCACGATGCTCCTCACAGAAATAGACCTCAATATTTTGCACTACTACAGTTGGTAACACTAGAGGTGTTTGCCAGTGCGCCTCCAAATAGCTCCAGATTTCATCCAGATTTGCTGCCCTGCTCTGCATCCTGACACATACATTCACATATATTCACTTATCAGACTTACCAGTGCACTATTTGAACTGTATCAAGCCTTGTTTTCCAATTTACATAAATGTTTATGCCATCTCAATAGATTGATGAACTATTAAGTCAAACCTCGTGCTTGTGAAAATGTACACGATGAATAAATCTGCCTCCATGCGCTGTATCCAACTTATTATCTGGTGAATAGTAAATGTGTAACGGAAGCATTCAAACTATTTCCTGTCCCAACCCTCTCTGTTCTTCTCTAGGCTTTTGAGGATGTGTACATCGAGCAGAGGAAGACAGTCCGGGTCATTCTTGAATACGCTGACAGGGTTTTTACCTATATCTTCATCCTGGAGATGTTGCTGAAATGGGTGGCCTATGGTTTCGTCAAGTACTTTACTAACGCCTGGTGTTGGTTAGACTTCTTCATTGTGGATGTAAGTACCTTTCCACTCCATCTTTTTGTATATTTTACCAGTAATGAAACAAAAAGTTATGTTTTCAAGTGGCAGTACACCCGAGCCTTAGGAAATTTGCACGTTTTTCAGCATACTCTTTGTGAGAACCAAGATGAAGAGCGATGAGAACATAGACACCAAAATCATCATCATTGTCCAGAGTAGATCTTTGTCTTTGGTGCCCACTGCTAACACTTTAGCACAGTCTATTTTGAGTGATATTAAGTAGCCATATCTATATATAGAGAAAATAACAACTTGTTGGAGTTTTAAAGCAAAATGTTGTATAGAAATGACATCATCTTCTGAACTATGAGGGATTACTTTGCCTGATTCAGTAGAAAGTAAACGCTGTTTGTGATGGGAGACTATGAACCGCTAAAAATCACTGCACAATAAATGAGTACATGGTTGCTCACCTGAAATAGTTTTAATAAATAAAATGCCCTTCATCATCTACAATGAGATTTTTTTTAAAATCTATTAATCTGCAGGACATATAATAAACCACAAACAACATTTATATTTGGCTACTGTTATGTCGTCCCCACTTTCTCCCCTGCCTTCCCTGTCTCTCTCTACTGTGACTGTCTAGTAAAGCAGAAATGGCAAAAAATAAAATAAAATAATAATAATCTTTAAAAAAAATGGATAATGCTGGCCTCCTACTATCACTCAACCTAGTGTATGCTGAAGTATTAGCATGGATCTAATAATCTACTGGAGACACATGGATATTTTTTGGCATCTATGTTCTCATCACCCAACATGCAATCTCACAGAAACTTGATTTATTGTTTTAGACCTTTTAGAATATGAACATTATGAAAATCAAGTTTGCATGTTTTTTTTGTGAGGTGTTTTGGATACTTGACTGGGCTGTAATACTAATTTGTAACAATGCCTGGTCAGACAAAGCCTTCTAGGCCTTTGTCACAATTACTTCTTCAAAGCCAGATTTTATGTAGTCATTCCCAATTTCTTCAATTGCCAAACAAACTCTTAATCTGCAGAATTGAGATATTGTTATTTTTTCACCTCATTCAATAATATTATGCTCAAAAATGCTGTGTAGCTTACTAAGCACTGAATGACCAGGATCAGCTACTGGTTGCTCAAGTAAAATGTCTTTAATTGAATGTTTCTTACTCCATTTTTTTTTTTTTTTATGTGAGTTACTTGCTAGGATGCAGAGAGGCATATTGCAGAATTACTCAGTGATATCCAGGCAGACCCCAGTTGCTGTCAGCGAAATGCTGCAATATTAAAACATGTGATTGGAAATAGCTTGGCATTGCTATATAGCCAGAGAAATGTTCACTCTAGCTCAGTGAAATCTGAGATAGTCAACCAAATATAAATGTAAGGGAGTGATACAATGATAAGGTTATTTCTCTGGCAAATGTAGCCAAACTTGTGCCATGCAATTCCCTTAACTATTGGTTACACTGGTGTGTCCTGTTCAGTCATTTGTGGTTTTACTGAATCAGTTGACATAATTTCTCCCTGTGTCTGCATCTGAAATGTACATTTCATGTGTGTGTGCAAATGTCTCCTTCATATCTGTCGTGATAAGTCATGTAATGGGTGGTGTATCATCTGTGATCCCTCAGTGAGTAGCCATCATCAGTACGGTTAAATGTTAACAGCGGGGCATGTGTCAGTGTCATGGTCTGTCTCAATGTGTTTTGTGTTTCTGGTGATTAACTGGACTTCTTTTTGTGTCTTTTCATTTGGAAAATGTCTATGATACCGCCTGTGACTGCATGAACGTGAACCTGACTCACACCATGCACTCTCTCTCCTCACTTTCCTGTCTGCGTCTTCACTATCCCGTCAGAAAACTCAAGAATTCACTAAAGGAGGGTGGACTGCAAACTCTCTTCATTTAAAAAAAAAATGTATGTGTATTTGTGTGTATTTGTCAGTCTTTCACCAAGTGCATGTCTTTCATCAGTCAGTTGGCCTCTCCTTGCAGAACTGAGACACCCACTAGAAGACACCATTTCGAGTTTTCCACCAACAGAGGCCAACAGAGGCTGAAAGTGACCATCGACACCCAAACATTATATATGGCACCAGAGTAGAGACTCATTCCTTTCACTTTAGAGTTGCTTGTGTATATCAAAGGTACAATATGTAATAATGTACATATCCAAATGTGCAAATGACTAAAACACAGCAATGGGCGGGTTCCCAAGAGTTGCTGAGCAGTACCAGTCAATTCAGTGATGGCTGCTGAGATTTTGAGCTTTCATATTAGCCAAGCTGATCAGGCTGTTTTTTAAAATTTTATTTTGGGAACCCAAAATAATCAGACTTTATCTTAGGAGACTAACTGCATCCATGGAACTAATAATCAGCTTTTACATTTGTTGTATGGGTTAGCAAAATTTAATGTGTGCCTACCCTGCCATATTGTTAGCCAAACACTGTTAATGCTCTCTCCTCCCCCCTCACCGTAGCATCTTTCAAACAATACTCTCAAAAGAACTTTTTGCTTGTAATAACAGATTACGACTTGTAGCCTAACAGGTTTTCCATGTTTCCTATGGCTGTAGCTTGAT
This sequence comes from Myripristis murdjan, assembly GCF_902150065.1. Classification (NCBI taxonomy): domain Eukaryota; kingdom Metazoa; phylum Chordata; class Actinopteri; order Holocentriformes; family Holocentridae; genus Myripristis; species Myripristis murdjan. The sequence goes on from NC_043984.1 coordinate 20,423,822, forward strand.
CTGATTCTACTTGTAGTTTCTTTAAACATTTCGAACCTTATGCATAACCCTGTGCTGTGGTGTAAAAACATGATGATAAATTAAATACTAGTTATCCTAAAACTCCCATATGTCTGTATACAGATATAGATGGGTAATAGCCATTGGATGGTGCTAAAACGGCATAAAATTACATAGTGTACCTTTAACCTGTAGATTTTTAACAAACTCATATTTCATCAGCGATACACCGGTCATTCGAATTTACAGACCAAGCCAAAAATTGCAGGATAGAGTGTGTTACAGCAGGCTAATCCATGTTTACGATCAAATATAGCTGATGACTGAAGACAGACGATGCGAGCTCTTACGGTCTCTCTCCAGGTGATGTGCTGGGATCTCACTGGCTGTCAAAGTCATCTTCAACTCTTCAGTTGGGAATCTCAGCTAAACAGGAACCTAAATATTTTTTATTCTTCATTATGTGGCTCGTGTATTGTGATGGTAACTTATCCTGACTTTCCATACAACTCTCAGCCCTAACACTGACCTGTCCTCTCTCTCACAGCAGGTGGATATAACTGTGTCTCTCTTTAAGTTGAGAGAGACATTGTGCTGCTGTCAAGAGGGACTGAGGGTCGGTGTTTGAGGGTCCAGGGTAAGGTCCGTGTGCTCTGTTGGGACTCTTACTTTCACAGGTTATCCTCTCTCTTCTAACCCTGAAAGTTGTCCTCAACCTCCTGCGTTTTCTCTCCCCTCTTTAAATAAGATGCTATCTGGTGTGGATACTGTATTGTTTTTGTACAGTGTACTGTGTGTATTTTATTGTGTCATATTGAGTTAGTGTTTGTGAAAGCATTTCGCCTCTGATTTTTCCCTTTGTTTGAATCTTATCTTCTCTCCCTCTCACTGTGTCAACCACAAGTTTCTTTCCAGGTGTGCTCACTGTGCTGTTAAGCTGGTTTATCAGGCTTGCCAAACTAAATCAAACACAAACATAAACGATCAAAATCATATCCAGAAAAAAACTTGGGGCGTGTTCTATTTCATGACCTTGTATATTGTATTAATCCCTGTTTAACCTTATGCTCTCTTAATTTTGTTATATAGATACATATACACATATAGAAACTATATGAATTTATTTATATATCTGTATAAGTTCATTAACCATTTAGCAGTCTTTACGTAGGGTCTATCTTTCTCTCTGTATCCCCTCTAACTATGTGGATCCTCTCTTTCTTTGCCTCTGTCTTTCCCTCTCCCTCTCTCCCTGTCTGTGTAGGTGTCTATAGTCAGCCTTATAGCTAATGCGTTGGGCTACTCCGATCTAGGCCCCATTAAATCACTCAGGACACTGAGGGCCTTGAGACCCCTCAGGGCCCTGTCGCGTTTTGAAGGGATGAGGGTAAGACCTAAGACACCAGGCAGCTGGTCCTTCTGCATGCCGATAAATAAAAGCATCAACGCATGCTAGAGATGACAATATAGAGATTTCTAGAAAACGCAAAAGGGTGAATGTAGGCAACCCCTTTCCACGGCCATTAATGAAAAGCTTTTTTTGCATGGATGCAGATCATCTCAGATGGCCATAATACATCTGATTTGATTTATCTTACTTCATTTCATATATTAGAAATATAGCACTGTCTAATATTTATTTGCTTAAAAACTATAAACATAAACACTTTTAAAAAAGCTATCCCATGCCTTATGAAAGATTAGGCCATGGAAATACATTTTGAGATGAACAATTTAATACTCTGTAATAATAACTTAGCTCTTGATAATTCAATACCAGCTGAAAGAGCAACTACCAGCTGGTAGGAACCATCACACAAAACCTGTTCAAACTGAGCTAATGGGGTAGAGACGATGTAGACCAAAGTTTGACCGTCTGAACTACATGACCAGTACCTGCTAAGTAGCGTATGTCTGAGCTTTGCCAGAGAATATAAAGCTTCATATTTCCTTTCTGCAACAAGAGTGTGGCTCAATAACCTTTACTGCCATATATCCATGTGTGATGGGTTGGATCAGCCTCTGGTTGTTGCTGTGCAGAAAAAAAAAATTGTTAGTGTCCAGGCTAAGCGCCCTCTGACTGCCTCTCTGCCTCGCTTCTCCTGTTATCTGATGTTATCACAGTTTGGCTTTGGCCTTGTCACACTGGAAGATCAACAAACTTCTGGTTGCATACTCTCTCCCCCACCTCACCCTTGCTCACCCTCCCTTAATGAATTTCATTACCATTTGCATGATAACATCATTTTGCAATGGTGATATTACCTGACCAAATGAATATGCTGTCTTTATGATATTTGGCATAACACCAGGCTAGGATGAGTAGGAATCTTAGAGCCCTGCGTAAGATAAATTTTGGTATTTGATGTTTGGCTACATGATTTTGGTTAATTATAAACTATATGGGACATGCTCTCCTTTGACATTATAACCAGCCATAATATATATACAGTACCTGTCATACACAGTCACTGTAGGATGGGAAGTACTCAGCATTATAGCAGTGTTATTTTTTCACAGTCTTTGAAAGCCTTGCTAAGTCATCATGTTAGTCTTCAGATTAGTCACACTTATCTGGCAGATTCAAGTCAGCGTTCATACAGAGAGAGCCCTTTTCTTTTTTAGTTAGTTGTCAAGCTGAGAACAGGAACATGAACTTGCAGCTCTGACAGAGTATCCTAAGGTTCATGTCTTGTCACCCCTGCTTGAGCTTCCTCCCCCAGAGCTGCACGATGCAGTAGTATCAGGCGGCCGACCCGCAGACCGCCTCTGTGGTGAGGCATGGCCTCCTGGCTGGGCACGGCTCCCGGGCTAGACCAGCAGAAATGAGCCTTACAAAAGAGAGAAAATGAACATTGCAATGTATTTATATTTTTATTTTAGAAAGGTATAAAACACACACACACACACACACACACACACACACCTGCATACACACACACACACACACACACACACACACACACACAAGGTAGATTATGTAGGATTTTTCAGCCTTTCAGTTCAATACGCCATGAATATTTTTAGAGCCTATAGCCCCATACACGCACACACACACACACACACACACACACACACAGACGCATTCAGTAACTGTAGCAGAGGCAGATTATATGATGTATTTTGTAATGAAACATTAAACCCTTACCACATAAACAATAGTTACTTAACAAAATATATGAAACTTTTATGCATTATGTGTATATGATTCACTTGCACTGTGGTGGAAGCAGTTTTCCAATTTAAGTTGGGCCACAGTCTATAAAAATGCAAATATTGTATCTCAAACTACAGGTACCGGAGTAACATTTAAAAAATGAATGGTGAAGAAAGGTTTACATTTCATGAAAGTGATTAGCTTAATGCATGATTTTTAAAAATGCTGTTTTTTTAACAGTGTCCTACAACTACAATAACTGGCCACAGAGTTCAACTTTTATCTCGATAATGTGAGGTTTATTTCAGACAGCCCAGTGAAGGAGCACGGTTTAGAGCTTTTATTTTGAAGACAAAAGATCCATTTTCGCTGGCCAGGAAGAATGAGTTGGGGCTTTTATTTTAAAGACACAAGGTTCCTTTCTCCCAGCCTAGCCAGGGTGCAGTGCTTAGCCACAGGCAGTCTGCGGGTCTGCACTCAAACAGGCACTTCCTTAGTAGGACTGTAGTCTGAGCTGTTGAGTATGACAACTACTTCATAATCTATTGCACATTTAAGACAGGGTTACACTAAATTCAGGTGATGGAGGAAAAGGTTGCTGTTTGCCAATACACACAACTTCTTTGGTTTTGCAAAAGACCAACTAGAGGTGATATAGTATGCAGTTACAGTCAACGACTTGTATGAGTGGTTTACTGTTACCATAGGCTTAAATCTACAACAAATTCACATCTGCACAATCATTACCCCATATATGTTGAGGCTAAACTGAATGCATTGTACAGGTATGTTCAGTTCATGTAAGCCTACAGGATAGTTTCCAGCAATACCATACCAATAACACCACCCTGGGGATGCTATAAACTTTCTAGGAAAAGAGTAATTGTATGATTATATTATATCATATTATATTATAATAATGGGCTTAAAGTTGCTCAAAACTAGTTAACATATGATTATTTTCTTGAAAAGAGGGAGAGAATGTGCATTCCTATGTGCATGTGTGTGTTGATATTCTTGTATATATCTACACAGCTGGTACATGATTGCTATCATGTTGATGCTGTTTCCCTGGTGTGCTTTTCAGGTTGTGGTGAATGCCTTGGTGGGCGCCATCCCCTCCATCATGAATGTGCTGCTGGTGTGTCTCATCTTCTGGCTCATCTTCAGTATCATGGGTGTCAACCTGTTTGCTGGGAAGTACTACTACTGCTTCAATGAGACGTCCGAGGAATACTTCCTGCCTGACGTGGTCAACAACAAAACAGAGTGTTTTGCATTTATAAATGCAAACTACAGTGAGGTCAGATGGAAGAATGTCAAGATCAATTTTGACAATGTTGGTGCAGGATACCTGGCGCTCCTACAAGTGGTAAGAAACCTTTGCTGTCACTTCTTATCGATCCTCTCTCCACAGTTGGTGACTTTTAAACCTGTTTCTTACATCCTGTGTTTGTCGTTCACAGGCAACATTCAAGGGCTGGATGGACATAATGTATGCAGCAATAGATTCTAGAAAGGTAGGCCCGTCACATTTCTGTATTTTTCCCTCTTGGTTTGTGTGAAGTGCAGTTCTGTATTTTCTACTTGTGGCACTTTGCAGGTGGAGGACCAGCCCATCTATGAGGACAACATATACATGTACATCTACTTCGTCATCTTCATCATCTTTGGCTCCTTCTTCACCCTAAACCTCTTCATCGGTGTCATTATTGATAACTTCAACCAGCAAAAGAAAAAGATAAGATTTATTTTCCACATTTTTCCTTGCTTTGTGCACAACCCCCTGCAGGGGATTAAAGCTTAGAATCTGAAATCTAAAGTGAAATAAATCTAAATACGTTATTATTTATATTGTGCTTTTCGAATCACAGTCAAGGCTCATATAAGTGTCAGTTACCATTGGGGAAAAAGGCTCTTTCCGATTGTAACCAGATTGTTCTTGTCCCTTTACTTTGGAGGTCAAGATATCTTCATGACAGAGGAGCAAAAGAAATACTATAATGCCATGAAGAAACTAGGGTCAAAGAAGCCACAGAAACCAATACCCAGGCCAATGGTAAGTGTTGTTTCAGTCTTCATCAGTCTTCATCAGCCAGCTAGTTGTGGGCACTGACACATTTAGAGGTGAATTTCAACAATTAAGGAAGCCACCCTAAGCAGTACTCCATGAAATCCTTACTATATATGCTAGATCCACTAGTAATATCTCTATTCCCTCTTTTTCTCCTCAGAACAACATCCAGGGCATGGTGTTTGACTTTGTGACGCAGCAGGTCTTCGACATTTCCATCATGATCCTCATCTGCCTCAACATGGTCACCATGATGGTGGAGACAGATGACCAGTCGGAGGACACAGAGAATGTTCTGTACTGGGTCAACTTCATCTTTATTGTGGTCTTTACGACTGAGTTTGTGCTGAAACTCTTTGCCCTGCGTCACTACTACTTCACCATAGGCTGGAACATCTTTGACGTGGTTGTGGTCATTCTTTCCATTGTGGGTAAGTTTTCGAAATGGATCAATTTTATATATGGAAATAGGTAAAGCAGGAATAGGATGTTTTCTTCCTTTCATATTTTTCTGCTATGCAAATCTTTGTGCAACTGTTGTGAACTTCAGTGCTGTGAAGATGTGAATTTAGTATTTTTTTTTTTTTTTATCTTACTTCAGCTGTTGTATCAGTTTGAAAAAATGGCCTGCCGAGAACTGATTTCCTCAGTGCATTAAGTAGCCACTGAGGAAATGTTACATGAGTTTGCTGCAGTCTGATGCAATTTTATAACAAGCCAGCACTGAACTCAGGCGTCACCATCTCCCTCTAGTGGCTTTGCAGTCACAAAGCAGTTAAAAGTGGCATCAACTCATGTTGTCCTTATTTGGGAGCATAATATTGGGATGAGAATAAATGAAAGCATCTGGTGAGCACTGTTATTCTGTGTCCTCCTTTTCATTTTAGGAATGTTTCTGGCGGACCTGATTGAGAAGTACTTTGTGTCACCGACCCTCTTCAGGGTGATTCGTCTGGCCCGTATTGGCAGAATCCTACGTCTCATCAAAGGAGCAAAGGGCATCAGGACTCTGCTGTTTGCCCTGATGATGTCACTCCCTGCCCTGTTCAACATTGGCCTGTTACTCTTCCTGGTCATGTTCATTTTCTCCATATTTGGCATGTCAAACTTTGGTTATGTAAAGCATGGGGCTGGAATTGATGACATGTACAACTTTGAGACCTTTGGCAACAGCATGATCTGCCTGTTCATGATCACCACGTCAGCTGGCTGGGACGGCCTGTTGCTACCCATCCTGAACTACCCTCCTGACTGTGACCCCTATTTGGAGAATGCTGGCACCCCAGCCACAGGAGACTGTGGCAATCCTTCTGTGGGCATCTTCTTCTTTGTCATGTACATCATCATTTCTTTCCTAATTGTGGTCAACATGTACATCGCCATCATCCTGGAAAACTTTAGTGTTGCCACAGAGGAGAGTGCTGACCCACTCAGTGAGGATGACTTTGAGACCTTTTATGAGATTTGGGAGAAGTTTGATCCTGATGCCTCTCAGTTCATCACCTATGCCAAGCTTTCTGACTTTGCTGATGCACTAGAACACCCACTCCGTGTCCCCAAGCCCAACACTATTGAGCTGATCGCCATGGACATGCCAATGGTGAGTGGCGACCGCATCCACTGCCTGGACATCCTCTTTGCCTTCACTAAGCGTGTGCTGGGCGACAGTGGCGAGTTGGACATGCTGAGGCAACAAATGGAGGAGCGTTTTGTGGCAGCCAATCCCTCCAAGGTCTCCTATGAGCCTATTACCACCACTCTGAGGCGCAAGCAGGAGGATGTGTCAGCCAAAATTATTCAGAGGGCCTACCGTGCCTACCTGGCAAGGCGGGGTTTTATCTGCAAGCGCAAACCATCCAATAATAAAGTCGAAAATGGCGAGACCAATCAGGAACAGGAAAAGAAGGAGGGCACTCCCTCCACTGCCTCCTTGCCCTCTTATGACAGTGTAACCAAACCTGACAAGGAGAAACAGGATGACAACAACGAGGGCAAGGGAGGAAGGAAAGAGAAGGGAAGAAACCAAAAAGACGTCAGGGAATCTAAATGTTAGAGTGTTGGAATACTAATCACAGTAATAACAATAATACTTATAATAATGTAACTTCAAGCAAAGCGAGAGGAAACCATCTAACCCACACAGATGTACAGATTATTTCATTTGCAAGTAAGAAAAATAATAATATTCAATAATTTTGTTTACAGACTTCATTCTTGTATTGATGCAGAGGGAAGCAGCTTGGTCTGTTACAGCTTGGAGACACTTGAACTTACGTAAAAACCAAACATAATCAGCGTACTGTGTGACATTGTTGTATCTAGACTACTGATCTTAACAAAAGGGAATGAGTAACAGACAAAACACAAAGGAAATGTCCATGTCTGCTAAAAGGCAGATCACTCACTTATCACTGGTCTACGGATAAGACAAGTAACTCTACACTTAGAGGCATGAATGAGAAACACTACAGGAATCCAATGTGTGGATGCAAGTTATGGATTCCAATGGAAAACAGTGTTGGGAGGGGAAAACAAGGATGCTGCTCGCTGTCGAAGAATCGTCTTCTTACAGCAGTCAAGTGAGTGGTCCTGTGTCATTTAGTGTTGAAATGTATAGAGGAATAAAATGACACTCACTCTGTATAAACAAACAGAAGAACGACTGGTGAGTGAAAGACAAAAATGACCCAGAGCATTGGAAGGGTTTTTTGTTTTTGTTTTGGTTTGTTAATGCTGAATATTGTTAATTTGAGCAGCAAAAAATGCAAACAGATTTTAAAAAAAATTAACATTTTGCCCATGTCACTTAAGTCTTCTACTCATTTATCTTTGTTATACCCACATCAAAATGCTTTTTCTACATGGGCTTTCACACCAATTGGTTAAGGGTCTGTTTATTATGGGGTCAACTTGGGCCAAGGGCTTACATTTACTCAGAAAGATTTCCAAACAAATACATAAATAACTGTGCTTGTTCAATGCATAGAAATGACTTGCATGATGGCATGTTTTGATCAGAAATCTTGCATGAATAATCATAGTCCACAAGACACTAATACTCAGACCACAACAGTGGCTTGACTGTAAGATCGAGACACTGACAAAATTTGAAAGTTAAAGAGTTATAAATAATTTGTTTAACAAAGAGAAGTGATATGGGGTTGATTATCTAAAATGGGTCCTAATTTTTCTCTCATTAATCAACACTTTCAAATGAAAGAATTGTTGCCTCTATAGAGAGGAGAGTGGAAACTGTTGGTATGCTGAAGAGCACCAACATGGTGGATCAGTGGGAGAAATCCAAATAATTTTTTGCTGCTCTGGAGATTGTGAGTGTGGAAGATAAGGGAATGGATGTCTGTGTGTATCATGGGACTAAACTGTTGATTGATTTCAAGAGTGGAAAACACTGTAAAACTAAAAAGAACTTAGATTTATAATTTATATGCACCTATGTAATGTCCCATACCATCTGCCTTTAGTTTTGTGTGAGAGGGCATTTTGAGAGTCATAAGTGGTAAAGTGGGGATTTCACAGGTATGGCAAGCTCCTTTCCATTTCTGATGTTTCTCTATGGGTGGTTACACTTTTCTGAAAGGGTTGTTAAAGGGATTTTGGTGAGTTTAACAAATATTGTTCAACTTGAAGTTCATTTGATTTATTTATATGTGGATTTTTTTTTCTCCTCCCTGGCATTTACAAATGTGATTCTCATGTTTTGGTGACTGATGAGTCTCATTTTACACAGTTTTATATGCCACATTTAGGATGATGTTGAGGGAGCTGATCATGTGCTGGAACATGTTTGTTATGGTTGTAAGTGATCTGTTAAGAGAGAGAAACAGAACTTTGTGAATGGATGATGAAAACATTGTGTGGAGAAGCCAAAGAGACCTGCCTTGTTACCCCTTGTTGCCCTTTTGTCTATGGAGTGGGATTGGGTGAAGTATGCCCTGCCCATTCTGTTTTTTCGCTGTCATTGTTAGAAGGAGAGACCCTAGAAATGTATGCAATGCTTGAAGAATTCACCCCTTTTTCTCAGGAGATATTATAGATGTACTATTATGAGCTCTGCAACTAAATGCAAGTGAATGTGATGGGAGTATTTATGAAACCATGTTTTACTTTTTTGTGTTATATGCCACGCTGATGGACAATGATCTCGGCTGGTTGCCTCATCGAGGTAGCCGCCTGGTCAGGGGCCAGTTTAGAGCTTCCTGCTTATGACGCTTAGAAATATAGGGCTAGAAGCACCTCAGTGCAACGGCAACATTTCGCTCGCTTGTAAGGGCGGCGTTTGTATTGGTAGTGGATTACATTTGTGGTTACATCACTATGGACTGTAGTCTGGTCTCAATAAATTTCAATAAACACAATAATATTGCTCACCCCAATAGCAATCACAGATATAGGAAAACACTGTGAGGAGATGTCATGAGAGTGAATTGGGATTATGTTGGTTTGAGCAGCACACTTAATTCTTTCTGAGGCAAAAGTGGTATGCTCAGTGGATAGGCCCCAGATTTCAGTATTTAATAACATGTGCTCTGAAGCCTCTCATTTGCCATTTTTCTTCATACTGCTATAACTGCATAACAAATACCAAATAACCAACAGAGCACTGGATGCATTGTTATGGTACTGTGAGCCTAAGCACCACACCAGAGCTTTTGCACTTCCTGTTGTGCAGTGATGTCACTTCCTGTTTATGAATAAATCCCTCATCCCTTCTCAAGTTCTATGGTCCAGTTGCTGCATGAGATCTCCAAAATCAGTGTGGGTGTTAACTTGAACCAAATAAAACTATGAATGATAAGCATAAAAGCTACTGCCGTCCATTTTCTCCAAGACCACCATGGATATACAGAAATGTATTACAGAAAATTTAAAAAAAAAAAAAAAAAAAAAAAAAAATAGACACACATACATCCATTTGGGAAAAAAAAGAAAAAAATTGTACAGTTCAGGCTATGTTGTATACGGCACAAACTGCAAAAGTTAAGAATGGACTTTTTAAGAAACTATAAATAATGTAATATATCGTTTTATTTTAACGGCATGTGTAGTTTTTTGTAAATACAGAATTACTTAAAAAAAAAAACTACAGCTATTAATCTAATACTAAATATTAATAACCATAAATAGAATGGCTTCCAGCTGACACCCCTTGTCACACTTGTTAGGCTGTGACACATTTGTTAGATGGAGTAGGTTTTTTTGAGTCACTTTTCACATAAAAGAGGGGAGTAAGCTAAAAGAAACTATATTAAAGAGCAAAACTTATATTTAAATCTCTATATAAATCAAAACATATACAGAGCTACATTACATATATATTATATATATATATTCTAACATACATATATATATAGTATATATAAATTAGAACAATGTCCGTAACTCAACTCTCCTGTCCACTCCTTGTATTGAGGTGAAACCAGTACCACAGAGTGTAATTGATCATGTTTGTTTCTTTGTGCAATATGTTCAGAGAATGACCAAACCTCTGGCCTGACCAGGACTTCATGCTGGGTACCAGCGTACAATGCATGGTGTTGTACTGGCTGCTTGCTGAGAATTGTGTAGCCTGCCTTGGTGAGAGGATTGCACTACCAGCACACCCTTTTGTACATGTGTGACGATGTCTTGCCCATAATTTCCTAAACTTAACCCACACACACACACACACACACACACACACTCACACGCACACTCAGACACACATGTGCAGACACACACACACACACACACACACACACATAGCCTTTGGCAGGCCACTGCTGGCCGATCAGTGTGCCCCGGTATGAGCCACAGCTCACCTTGTGTGACAGATTTTTGCTCGTTTCAACTCTAACCCTGTGTCATGTTCCCCCTTAACACACCACTGCAGTTTGGAGTTGATCCTTGATTTTGCTGTCATTTTCAATATGATATATCTAATGATTTAAGGGTTAGTTGTCTTAACTGTCTGTGTGTTTGTTTCTGGTGCAATATCTCTTAACGGCACGTGCCTTTTTAGCTTCCTATTTAGTCTGTCAATAAAATCAGTAATGAGGATATCTCAAAACCCATGGGAGTGAATCAAAACGGAGCACGACAGAAACCATACTGCTGAGTTAAACATTCAAAATTAACTAATAAACAGAAAACTCACCTCCTAGACTAGACTGACTGAACTAACATCTTGTAGAGTCATGTAGTACAAGTGCTCTCTCTGTGTGTTCTGTTTACTGGTTGTTTGGCTAGTAAAAGAACAGCTTGCCTTCTGTTTTACACTTATGTTCATTTCCAATGTTGATTTACCTATTGGTTTATGTAGCCTTTCTTTTGTAGCATGACTGAGAGAAATTTCTTTTCTTTCCTGAAAAATAGGCTCATTGCAAAAAGCCTTTTGACTGTCGTTATCTCTTGCCACTAATACAGTCAGAGAGAGGACGTGTGTTGCACAACCACATGGGACATTAAATGAGAATCAGTGAAAGATTGTCTTCATTTGAGCACGAATCTATTTCCAAACAATAAAGCAGCCTTCCAGTTACATCTCAGAGTGGCGTCATTTTTGGGGTGTAAAAACAAAGAGAATTACTTCTTCATGTAGAATATACTCTACATGTCTGACGATACCTGTGTGTTGACTGCTGTTTAACTACCTGATTTACTGTGTCATCTATGAAATGATTTGTACTTTTAACCTTGTTCTTAACATGGTAAGCAGCATGGCAGTCGGTATGGTTCTGCTAATGAAAGGCACGTCACTTTGTGACGTGTAAACGCAATTAAGATAAGAGATGTTTTCCTTACTCTGTCCCTACATTAGTTACAAACATGACAGTGACAGTGCTGCCAGGGACACCACATAGAGTCTAGCTGCATGTGACCAGCACCACATCAACACAATCTACCTGAGACCTGCCTAAATTACATTAAATGTTGTTCCTCTTGTTTGTATTTTGATGCAATAACACCTGATATAAGTTTTTGTTTGAGATGATGAGACTGTGTAGTGGGGTGTGTCATGGTGCTGCAGCATTAAGACTACTTCAATAACCAGGTGTGTGTGTGTATGTGTGTGTGTGTGTGTGTGTGTGTGTGTGTGTGTGTGTGTGTGTGTGTGTGTGTGTGTGCATGTGCGTGTTTCTTCATCTCCTTCCCCCTCTTCGTCGTTTGTGTGTGTGTGTGTGTGTGTGTGTGTGTGTGTGTGTGTGAGGTGGCGCACTGAACAAGGGAGGAAGAGAGGGAAGTAGAGGGGGGTAAGCAGAGACAGCACTGCAGTGCAGATAGATGAATGCAGTGGCCTGGGCTGAGTCAGCAGCATGTTCCCAATAGGCTCAGACTGTACAGTGCACTGTATAGCAGCTCCTTACCCACAGCCTACAGCAGGCAGGGGGAGAGGCAGCTACAGCAAGAAGACAAAAAGTAAATGAGAACAATACAGAGAAGGATGAGGGATTCGAAGGAGCTCACTAGTCTGCTTATACAGGCTGAATCATTCTCTTACCTTTTAGGTGCATTGCAACATAGATGGTCTGCATTACTTATTGTGTACATTACAGTTGCATGACTTACAGTGCAACATATTGTTCTGATCAGTGTGGTACAGTTATTTAAAAAAGCACAATGTTAATTACTGGTGCCTAAATCTGTCATTGAAAAAAAAAACATGCATTTTGACTGCTGAGTTTACATTATTGTTTTAATTCTATGTGTACGAATGGATTGCTAATTGATGCTCTAAATCTATAGATATTGTGGGCAACACAAGTCAAATTTAACTAATTTTATGTTGTAGCACTTCCATGGATTATGTCACTGAGTGCAGTCGTAATCATGTAATAATATACAACTGATGACAGTCCTGCCCTCCGGCCCATATATTTCAAATGTGTGGCCTCACTAAATGGACAGACACAAATGTGCTGCACTATAAACATCTGTCACTTGCACATTTCTCTCCCTTTCTCTAGGTCACTATCCTCACTGCATCCATCTGAACAGCACGTTGTAGTTGCAGAGGTGGGATGTGGATTAAGTAGGACATTGGCTTCATCCATCAGGCCATTTGGGGTGGGAGCAGGTGTGTGTGAAATAGAGAGTACAGACAAAGAAGAAAAGAAATGGTGTGGTAATAGTGGAAAAGAAGGGATTCTGTCCCTCTTTCTCTGCTCAGTCAGAATGGTTAATACATCATACATGAAAAGGACTAATCTGTGTTTGTGATTATAATAGGCCTGTCCTCTATGGATTTCTCTGTGTGAGGGCTCTGTTTATATGTAATGACTGTAATGAAGCAGAAAATTAATTCCACTTCTGAGAATGAGAGGCCAAAAACACAGCTGAGCCCTGTGAATTTAATTGTTCCCACCTTTTTTTTTTTTTTTTTTTTGCTCAGGTTAGCAAAAGCAGGACGATCATGTAAGGATGACGGTATGTGTGTGTTTGTCTGATCATGTTAAGCCTCATTGTTTGAATACTGCAGTATAGGAGGGCAAGCTTTGCATGCTTATCATGACACAGGTCGCCCACAACACTTTCATATTGGTGTTCACTCTGAGAAGATTTTTAATTGAATCTCTCCACTATTTAACATCCTCTCCCACAGAGTCACTATTGAATGGAAGTTTACAGTCTGGAATTTTCTTTATTGTGGCTCTCTTACCCCCTCTAGTGGCATTTGTAGGAACTAACTAGAGCCAACTTCCACCAAATGAATGGGCTAAAGAAAAGCCACAGTTAGACCAAAAATGTCCATTGTCCGTGGAAGTCAGGAACTTTTATGTCAACGGGTTAAAATGGATTTGTAGATTTATATATTAAACCTGGGCTCTCCACTCTGACTTGGAGAGACAACAGGCTGTATAGTGACCATTCAAAAAGACGCGAGCAAAATGACGAAAAGTCCACTGTTTCCAATAACAAATCGATTTATTGCTTATAGCACGAAAAGCTTCCAAAGCGAAGTACAGCCACATTCTCTGTAATAAGTGTCATAAACAAAAGAAACACTAATTTACTCACAAACCAATAACTCACGGTAAAAAAAACAATTCGCTTCTTGCACATCAGCATCACCTGTGTCAAACACACCACTGGTTATATTATCTCTGCCTAATTTAGTGCGGCACTGTTTGCTCCCCCTAGTGGCGGGAGGATTACCAAACAAAACCAAAATTAACATCAACAAAATGGCTCTTACAGGGTGCTAAAAAAAAAAAAAAAAAAAAAAAAAAAAAAAGTGAGCTTGTTTAGGTAGGACATATTTTACATTACTTTTCTCAATGTTGTCGGCGGAGGAGTTTTGTTCATTGTCTTATGTGAGACAGCTTTAAGGGCTCAAAACCTCCTTGAACTAAGCTCCTATGAGAAACCTATGCTAGCCAGTGGAGAGCTAGGTGTAACGATAATCTAAGATTAATATTTCAATGGACTCCAGGCGAAATTCATTACTTTTCACGGAAAGTTCACCTCCGAGGTCTCCCTGTCCTCAGGTGCCCGATGTGACAGAGGCCAACACGGGGCTGGAGTGGTTTGAAACGGCGACATCACCTGGTAAACAACAGAAATTCAAATGATTAGCCATTTATTTATGAATTAAAACTAATAATCTCTGGCGGAAAAAATGTGTAGCAGGTCTGTCGAGGTCAGACCAAGGAGTCCCCAGCTCGCCGTGTGTGTCAGCCTCATTGACCAGCCCGGCCTCCCCTCCCTGCGGTGAGTCTGTTTTTCACCCCTGCTCAGTTCATATGTGCCGTAATGTCACATCTGAGCTGAAAATACAACCCCATTACCTGCCTAGAGATGTTTAACCAAAAGCCATGTCCCTGTTTCCCCTCCACATTCACATGTAGAGGCCTGCCCTGGTACTAATGTTTGCTTGGGTGAATCCACGTTGCTCCTGTTGGGCTGAACTTCTCCCAGGCCCAAACCCACAAAGTCACTCAAGATCCTGTTGAGCTTTAAAATCTACTGCTCTAGAAAACAGAAAAGAGTTAGATGAAGCATGTCAGGCTGCCAGTGAGCAGTGTTGGCGAAGCAGCTACTCTGACAGCAAACTTTGCAAGCTGCTAATTACTTCACACTGGAAGACGGTGAACTATAGGCTATAGCTAAGGTATAATATAGGTGTAATATAAGACACAGTATTAAGTCACATGCAGGAAAAAATGACAGTTGAATTTACTGTATTGCAAAAGCTGCCCATGTGTTCCTTTAAAGGATTATTCAGGTATTTTTCAACTTGGGCCCAATTTGTCCATCTTTTGGTGTCAAAATGACTCACAGGGACAACAAATGCTGTTATTTGCCCATTAATGAGCAAGATATGTTTCAGCCAGGTGGAAAAATAGGGCCCAGGTTGAAAAATATCAGATGTATCCTTTAAACCTTCTGCCTGCAGGTCACACATGATAGATATGTTAGCTCCCGATTCTTTTGTTGAAAGCCCAGGAACAGACCGGAGTCAGTCTTCAATTTTCTGATGCAATATTTATTATGGTCACATATATAGCAAGGCAGCGCTGGTCTCAATGTGACAGAGCTCCCTCAGGATCTCAGTCAGAAAGAGCCCCGATATCAGGAAATGATACACATTTATGTTCTTGGGCTTGGGCCTGCCCCGTACATAGGTTGGACTTAAACGCAACCGAGAATAATTGGCCAGTTACCCGGACATGGACAGGCCAACCATTGTCCATACCTTGTTTCTGGAATGTGCTATGCTATGTGTGTGAATGTTGACTGGGCGTGTATCTAATGCAACAGACCTAAATAACGAGATAGAGAAAGTACATCTGGCTCCTGCTGTGTCTATCCTCTGCTTAGCAGCCAAGCTGCCCTGAACTATGTAATACATTGGATAATGCAAGAAACATTGAACTATACGGCCAATTGTAACAGATAGATAGATAGATAGATAGATGAGAAGGTTAAATGAGTGGCACCTTAGCATGCAGTGTTCATCATTCAGATACCATGCCTGCATATGTCTGCAGCCAAGAAATTCGAGTTGTGGTTTGTAGGAACCTTTGCCACAAGAAGTAAAGCAAAAACTTAACTTATTTGTAAATCTGAATTTAATTGAACTACCAGCAAGCGACTACAAAATGTAGTTAAATGACTAGTTTATTCTCATGTAGGAACAGTGCTTCCAAACACCGCCAGGCAGCGAGTTTGACTGAGTTTGACTCCAGATCTCATGACAGGTTTGTGTCATGTTGCAGACTTGGCAGTCCCGTCCACCCCAGTGCAGGACATATGGAGGATCCCCCTCAGCCAAGAGGACAAGCTCTGGAAAACATGTTACAGCAGCACAGATTCACCCCCTGGTAAGATCCTCAAAAATCAGGCTGACAGCACAGGGCTGTTCAGCTTGTGTACTGCAGATACATGCATGTAGCCACTGACTATAGTACTGTATATTTTTCTGCTTTTTGTAGTGCAAACTGTGGCTGCAATTGGAGAGCGAGGACATTTGGGAGTGAAGACGCCGTCAATGAAAAGTAAAGAAATGACACTGAAGAAAACAGCCATCGAGTAAAATGAGGGCTGATCCTCACAGTGAAAGATCCCTGCCATCTTGACTCTGATAAGTAAATCCAAAGCCTGATTTCAGGTCTGAAAGAAGGCCAAGTTTTGATCCATGTTTTGATACATGGATCCAAACCATACATGTTTTGTTCATTTGTTTTTTCCTCAACGTGTTTTAACGATCAGTAAAACAAATTCAGTTAATAAATTTGACACCATTCATATGAAATGCATTTATTGCCCATCTCAGTGGTCATCTACTTGCTTTTATAACCTTCAGTTCATTCTGTGAATAAATTTAACACTGTTAGTCCTCTGTAAACAAAGGTTAATATGTAGTGAGCTACTTTTTAATAAAGACCTGTAGGTGTCACTGTTACACAGTATTTGTTGTCTACCACCGCTGCTGTTTGCAAGTGTGGGTGAGAGAGAGGGAGAGAGAGATGCTGTCTTTTTCAAAAGAAATCATTTTCTCTTGCCTAACCCCAGCCAGAGTCATTCTGATTTTATTTTAGCTGTCTTATTATTGAATTTCTTCTGGCGCTGTCAGTTCGATTAGCTGTGGAGATTAAGTGAAAAGGATAAACACACTCTGGGAAAGGAAACTGCAATGCTGTTATGTTCACAGCTGCAGTCCTGCATGTGTTACATATGTGTGTCAGTCCTATTCATTGACCCAACTAGTTATCACCAGACTACATAATACACATCAAAAAAGATGCAGAGGAACACAGCAGAGTGCAGTTTCTATGGCACATCAATGTGCTTTTTCAGGTTGTGTTGTTTACAAGCACATGATAAATGATTACAAAAAAATAGAGGTAAATAAAAAATTAAAGAACAATTTTAGATTACAGGCCTTTTTTGTTGTTGCAGATGGTTTGGAAAATAAGTAAATATGGTTGTTTAAGGTGGTCAAAATTAAACAATGACTCCTCCTTCCATCTGATGTATAAGTATTTTAGGGTTTCAATATTCAGTAAATCTAATGGGCCAGAGGCACACAGCGCATGTCGGCAAAAAGACCAGGTGAAATAACAGGTGAAATCAGTCACTGCCTTTATAAATAAATTGTGCCCTTCAAACGACTTTCTGGTGGTCGGCTTGAGTTTAGCCCATTCTCTTACCATCACAGTTTGACTATTGGACCAGTGTTTGAAGCACCTCAGCCTAAATAAATGTGAAATAGACCATATCAGCTTCACTCATCCAAAAGAGTGAGAGCTGAACCCTACCTGTTCACCCTTTCACAGTTTCGTTTGGACCTCAGTTTTTTAGGCCATGCCTCAGTTTGTATCATGGTTTGTGTTGAAAAGTTGAACGGACTCAAAATTCAAGTTTTAATTTAATTTCGGTTCAAACATATGCCAATAATTCAGCACAAAAAGCTGAAGGGGGCTCTTGCCAATGTTGTGTAAAAGTTGTGCAACATAGCCAAACAGCATGGCTCCTGGAAAAGACAGTCATTTGGCCAAGCATTATTTTTAATCTCAAGCAGTGCTGAATGTTCTTCATTACGAATGTGTTCACTGTCATGTCACATTGTGTTCAAAAACAATGTCACGTCACAGTTCACCACACGTGTGCTGTTTGGTGAACTTAGGACTATGGAGTCAAGGTTTTTGATTTTGGTATTATGCCATTGCCCCTCTAGATCCTACTAAAGTGAGTTTAATATAAGAGGACAGAGTCTTGGCCCGTGACAAGTTAAATGTGAGGGTGTCTGCAGGTTTGGGTGAAGACTGTCAGGGATATGTTCTGATGATGGTTTGTTTAAAATCAGGAGATATAGAGGCTGTTGATAAGGATAAACGTAGAGAGTTAGTGTGTGATGGCCCACAGTTTTGGTCAGGGAGAGTTGGCGGCTTTGTTGTGAAATGCCTGGATGAAGCAGCGGGCTTAGAGTTGCTGTTGATGGAGGGACAAAAGTTTTGGACATCTGTCACACGCCACCGGATGCCCTCCGCCCTCTAGACAATGAAGCCTCAGATAGAGGGTGTCCAGGGGGCGAAGGCGAGCGGTTGCTTTCCCTCTCTCCTCTCTCCTCCCTTTTCAGCTTCTTATGTGGCCTTTACATGACACAAATAGCCTATTGTCTCTTTTGCTAATTTTCAAAAACATATTTCTGCATTCTTAGAAGAGAAATAAAGGTTTCACATTGCATGTCAAGGAGAATCACAGGTTGGGTAGAGCAACACAAAGCAGAGCTGATTCACACAGTAATGTAGGAACGCTTGTGACTTTGTGAATTTGGAGCATGACTCAAATAGTTTTGTCAGCATCCTGTCGACGGGGCGTATGAAGCAGGAGGAAAACTCGCTGATAGTTACACTGAATGGACATTTACATGGTTACTGTCAGGTCCCCTATCCAAAACTACATGGATATGTCATTCTCCATACTGTCATGTGCAGTTTGTGAGGATGGCTTACCAGTGGTGATAAACCAGGCTGTGTTAGAAATCGTAGGATTTTGCCATATGTATTATTTAGTGTTTCGATTCCCACAGACAAAAAGACAACGTAAAGAATTGTTTGGTACGATATCTTCATTTCAATGAAACAATTTTCTTTTAAAGTACAGTCTTTTGTGAGGTAGACTATAACAGTTCAAGAATTATTAACATTGCTCCTTAACTGACGTGAAATGACATGAAATAAATATTTCCATGTACAATGTCTTCAAAATGAGGTAGAAATGGTTACAGAGAATGTACAAGATACAATAACAAAGTTACTACTGAATTACAAAGATAACATTGAAATCCCACATTTGTTGGACAAATTCAATCCCATTAACTTCAATGAATCAGAGTAATAGCAAGGAACAGCATCATTAACAGGCCAGGTGAATACTGGTGCTTGAACCTGTGGGCCCGGTCCCACCTGGTGTGTTCTTCAGTGTCGAGCACATTCTTTGTGTGGCGTTGAAGAGCATTCGAATTTGTAGCTAAGCGCTTATATACTCCTAAGCTCTGGGGACAAGAGTTCATTATTTTCATTAACACGCTGGCGTTCGTCTATATTTTTTCATCTTTTAAATTTTTTTTTTTGGGCATTTCTGCTTTATCATTAGTTAATCTTTTGAGGCTAAATCTAGGTGGGATGTGGATCATTTTCCACCACAATGTCAACCACATTCTCGGTAACGTTAATTCTGTGAATTTGCTTACTTTTCCAAAATAAGATCATCACAGGCTAAGCCAAATTTCTACTAAATGTTCCTACTGCTGGAAATTCACTCACTATGCATGCTTTTAGGCAGGAGTGAGGTTTTGACAGGATAGAAAAGCCCCATAAGGCTTAAAGGAATACTCTAACATTTTGGGCAAAACACCCTTTTTCCGACTTACCCAGACTGAGACAAGATGTTCGGTACCATTTTCACATCTGTACGTCCAGTCGCTCAGTTCCTATGGGTAGCATTTTGGACGTACAGAGGTGAAAATGGTATCGAACATCGTATGTCAGTCTGGGTACGTTGAAAAAACTTATTTTGCCCAACACATTGGAGTATTGCTTTGATTTCACAAATACAATGATATGGCACGCTTTATGAAGAGATGACAACACAACTACTGTTGAATCAACATGATGATACTGGTGATCTGAAGGTTCAGCTACACACAAAGTACAGTGTTGCGTTACCAATTCATATTATAGCTGATGCATAAGTCTGACGTGTGAGGCTGTGCTGAGTGAGATAAATATCTGTATAATACTGACAGGAAAATGGGGATTTGACATTGATGAAAGAAACACTGTTAAGCTTGGGTGAATAAGATCTGGACTATTAAAGGATGCAATTCCACATAGTTAAGACATTTTCATAAACATACCTATTATAGAGCACATGTGAATATGTCTTGATATGTCATTTGTCATTTTATTCATCAAGAGTGCTTTTTGTTTGTTGTCAGCTTGTCCATCAAAACTGTTTTCCCCACTGCTAACTACTCTAACACTTAACAGGTCATTAATTTTTCCACCAAAACCTAGAAGAGAAATACATCTATACATGAAGAAAATATGTTTCATATATCTAAAAACATCATTGATGTACATAATGGCATGTATTGTCCTTTAAAAAAAATATCTGAATTACATTCAACATTTCAGGCCTTACAAAAAACCTCAAGTTTAATTTCCCAGAGCTAAGAAGCAGTGTGGATGGTGTGAATTCACACGTGTAAGGGTGTATGTGTAAAAATGTGTGTGTGTGTGTGTGTGTGTGTGTGTGTGTATTCTCCTGTAAATATCGAAGGCGCTATAAGTTTGTTGTTTCCCTGAAGTGTTCAGACTGTATGTTTTACTCTTCAAGAAACAAAGCCATGACTCTGTTATCATCTTGCTCCATAAAGCTCCCTAAAAAACACCCTAAGGTAATACATACATTCTTATTTTTTCATTTTCATTCTGAGGTAACAATAATCTTCCTGAGTATTCAATAACAAGACTATAAATCGTCCTTTTGAGAGGCAAAAGTAAAAAGAATGCATATTGAGAAAAAGGAAAATGCGGGCAGACAAACAGGTATATTTTCATAAGAATGGAACGTGGAGTAGAAATGAAAAGAGGCACTCACTCATAAGAAATTACTTCTCCACTGTAACCTGCATGCACATCACTGCATGTCTATCCATCTGGGTCATGCATCTGTCCTTCTCAGATGAGTGAGGATTAACACTTAACAGATTTTTTGGTGAATTATGTAATGGTTGTTTTGTTTTTTCTTTGATTGATTCGTCTAGTCATTATTACTTTTAAATTGGTGCAGACAAGGCAAAGGCTGGATCAGGCGTCACTGTACATTACTCTTGTGTTCTTTTGAAAATATACCTCTTAGTTTTGGGATTAGACGTTGAAAATCTGCATGTAAACAACACGCTTTGAAGAAGATCTGCATATATTCTGTCCTTTTTGTCGATGCTAAATAAATTTTCAAAATGAGCATAAAATCTCAGATTATTCCCACACTCTTTGTTTAAACCTAAAAAAAAAAAAAAAATCCACAGGGCGGCTTTTTGTATTACTACCTAATCATTTGATAAGCAGCTTGGTATGAATTAACTGAAGAAGAATGAAAGTACTTGAACAGTGAAAAAGAATGTGAACAAAAGGCAGGGTTGAAGGATGAAGAAACAGAGAGAATAAGGGTTAAGGAAATAAAGAAAAAGTCAAGAATATGTAATGTAAGGGGGGGAAGCGAGGGCTGAGCGGGGAAACATTCATTTCTCAAAGCCAAATGAGGCACCAAGCCTTGGAATCAGCTTGTAAAGTAGCAGTGATTGTGCTGAAGTAGTATGGCAATCACACCATTTCAGTTATTGCTCTCCTTCGTTTTTGGTCTGAAATGATTCTTGTGGTGTGGTAGAAGGTATTGCAGTCAAAGGCCCTTTACATATATAATGGCCACATATATTATCACCAACTTCTAAAACAGCAACATTGCAGTAATGCTGTTACAGTAGCAGAAAGGAAATAAATAGGATCCTGAGAGAAACAGTCACTCATACATTTAGACTGCCTTAATACATCTATGTAGAGTATACGTAAAACCCAATCCCTAACCCTTACCATAACCTTATAGGGCGAAATGCCCCTGTGACTCTTTGGAGAAATTTGAATAATGAAAATGTTAAAGATGAGCAGGAGATACCAGTCTTGTGCCCTCTTGCGTTCACTAGTCAAATCAAACCTCTCATTGCCAAATCCGGCGTTTTTCCTCCAAAGTCATCTGAGCTAACAACCATGGTTGGTTTTAAAGAGTGAGGGACTAGAAGCTTGTTCCTCTCAAATGCCAACCTGAGCTGTCAGCGCCCTCCAGTGGGGTCCTCAGATCGTGCATGCGATGCAGGTATCTTCATAGACATTCTCTGCTGGTGCGGAAAGTTGTGCTCCCCTGATCCGCTCTCCCCAGCCAGGCCTGATGGTGGGCTGTAGTCCCCTGCCCCACCATATGGGGGAGACATCAGGGGTTTTCCAGGTTTGTAGGCCTGCGGGTCTGAGGCTGAGCCGCTCATATCATAGCCATTGCCGTGCCCATTGCCGTGGCCTTTGCTGTGACTGTTTCCGTGGCCGTTACCATACTTTCTGTAGCGTGAGCCTTCCACCTCTCCTCCTTCCTCTCCTTCTTCTGCCATTTCAAAGGCCTTGCGTTTGAGTGGCACCCCCGTCTCAGAGCTCCCTCCCAGGCTGTGAGTGGGGTAGCCGTAACTGCCCCCCACCACAGTGGGCCTAGGGGCCAGTGGAGTTGGGGCACTAAGCCCAGAGGGCAGGTAGGAGGCACTGGGGTGGCTATATCCAGAGGCCAAGCTAGTCTGGGTGTGAGGGTAGCACCCTGGAGGGTAGTTGTAGACAGGGGTGCTGGGACTGTAGCTGGGCATCAGAGCGGGTGCGGCCTGTAGAGAGTGTAGAGGAGCAGGGGGAAGTGCTGCGCTGGGCTGAGGGCAGTATCCTGAGGACAGGTAGGTGCTATTGTAGGCAGGAGGATATTCCTGAGATGAGGGGGCACTGCAAGAGCCAGCGCTGCTGTAGCCTGGGTCAGAGCCCAAGTTACTGCTCACTACTGTCACACTTCCTGTGGCTGGGACACCCACAGATGCAGCACCTGGTTTAGTGCCTGTTAAGGCCTCCAGACCAGGGTAACACTCCATGCCCTGACCCAGTGTCCAGGGCTCAGATTCAGTTTTCAGGAAAGTTCCAGGCTCTGAGTAGGCTCCTGAGGCAGCCCGCTCATAGGGCAGCTCCAGTCCTGAGTATTTTTCAGCATAGCGTTTGAGCAGAGAAGAGGCAGTGAGAGCTGATATGTCATCGCTGGCCCAGGGGTAACCTGCGGGGGCATAGCTGCGGCGAGCAGCAGCATAGGGGTCGTGTTTGTGGGCAGAAGGGGGTGAGGTGGTAGAGGTGACATCTAGGTGCTGCTCAGGCCACTGGGATAAGGGGGCTGCGTGCTCCGGAGACCAGTGCATCTTCAACAAACCTACCAGAAATTAAGACCAAAACACAAAAATTAGTACACACAATTATAAAATAATGACATTAAGTTTTACACTGCCAAAATTCTCTATCTTATCACGTCATTTAGCTTCATATTCATTGCAAAAATCTTGTTTTTCTTAAAAAGAATGGGAAAAAAAAGGTCAGTGGAATAAGACAATTCCTTGTTTCTAGCGCTAATCTACTTGTTTCCAGAATTTTTATCGTTTCATTTTCTTGATATTAGTGGTCTGCCTTAGTTCAACATATTTATAATTGTTACCAGAAAAAATCCTAAAATGTAAAACTGCGAGTGGAAGTGGAAGTGGGAAGTGCGAAACAAAATTTAAGATTGCGTTTTAGACTAAATGGCATAGAGATATGTATTTATTTTTGCAGTTAAACTTCAGAAAATCATAAACAATGCATCTGATAAAGTGTCTCAAATTAGAAGATCTGAAATATCAAGCAAAATTACTCCAGACTCAAAGAAAATTGCATCTGAGGTAGTTTTTACACCCGTTCTGTCCTCTAAAACTTGCAAGCGGAGAGCCTGGCTTTATGAATCTCTGCCCTTGTAATCACCTTGGCTAGCTGACCCAACTCCAGAATCATGTCAGTGTTTAGCCCATGCTCCTCTCCGCAGCCTCGCCCAGGCGGGGGACTACTGTTCTCAGCTTCATATGGAGCCACCAACACTGCCCCCAGCCCGGTCTCCACGGCGATAAGCCTCTATCAGCCTGTGTGCTGCCCTCTGCCTTTGCCTCTCTCACAGGGGCCATTGTTGTCTCTCTGTGAGTCTCCTACTCCACAAAGCCACCCCCACTGAGCGTGTGATCTAATTCGGCCCAAACCTCAGCAGTCTGCACAGGGGGAATAGAGGGCGGGGTCACTGGGTATGGAGGGGGAACAGAGTCGCTTTTCATCGGACTACGCATAGAGGCTGGACCAACACATCTATGACCACTATTGCTAGTGTAGAGTGTCAATGTAATTTTGATTGTGTAGTGAGGGAAGAGTCCAGTTTTATTTATCTGTTTATTTGCCTTGTGTGTTTTTACACTTACATTCACACAATCACAGTAATCCACTGGTTCAGTGGTTGCGGGCTTAGATTGGCTTTTGCAGGCCTTGTCTTTTTGAGCTGGCATTAGGCTGACATTCCAGGCATTGCAAAGTATTATTAAACTGTCCTGACCCCACAGCCTGGGCCAGAGGGGCTAGCATACAAGAGCACTGGACAAAGGATGAACATGCTGCCTTGGTTTCATGAAGATGGTGTACTCACCAGGCAAAATATGAATTTTTCAGAGATTTGACCAGGCAGGGTCAAAAAGCTGAAAATAGTGGCAGCACTGGTGATGGTAGGAGTTTATTACCTCACACAAACACACACACACACACACACACACACACACACACACACACACACACACATACACAGACACTGACACACACACTGACATACACACGTCTGGTGTGACGCTGTCTATGTGTGGTTTATTCCAGGTTGTGTCACATGTCCACCAGGACCACCAGATGGGCCTCTAAATGGTCCACATGTTGATCCCTAAATTAAATGATCCTTCAGACCAATAATCCCACTCATCCAATCCAGGGATCCCGGCTCTCTCGGTCAGGCCAAGCTCCACCCTGGATCTCAGAAATCCCTATGCTCCAGGGAATTTCAGCCGGTCATGGGACCGGCCCCATCCCTAGCACAAAAACAAACACAACACTGCTGGCACAGGGCCGATAAAGCCCAATATTCCCACCAATATGAATTCATAAACATAGAGGCAGAGGGAGGGAAAAGGATGACATGCACCCTTGCTTCTGACAAGAGGGTTCATTTAATGTTTTTTATGCAATAGATCTAGAGATACACATAAAAAAAGCAAAACAAGACAAAAGAATAAAGATATAACACACTAGCAGTTTACACACATGCTGATTTTAAACAAAATAATACTGTTTGTAAACCAGATCCAACCATTTGTTTTATATTTTTGTTATCCTGTCATGATGACATTACTGCAGGTTATAATGCATCATTATAAAAAGTATAGTTCTTATACAGTTTTGAAAGGCTGCATCACATTCAGTGCATATTAATATAGTAATATAGTAATATATAATGATTAATGATAATATTTTATGTTAATATGGCAAAAGTGTCCCTGCAACAACATAATTTAATTACTTTAATTACTTTAATAACCAATTAATTACTTACCAATAAATGAGTCTTTTAACTAGTCAAGAGTGGGTTAGAACAAAACACAACTGCAAGTTCTAGCATGGCATAGTGAGTCTACCTATCCTACATAGCTTTGCCTGTTATTTATTAAAATATATTAATTAATTGAACTTTTGTATTTTTTCTTCTTAAACACAAAAAGCAACTCATCTCAGTGCTTTTGAGTGATTATTTAACAGATTATTTAACAGTTTTTTTTTTGTTTGTTTGTTTTTTAGGCATGGTACAAAGCAGAAAGGACAGCCTTTTGTGGTTTATTTATCTCCTTGAAACCTCTGCAACAATGTTTAAAAATTCTGAGTTTGAAAGATTACAGATTACAGGCTCTGATGAAAGCGTGTTCAAGTGTCCAGCAAGATGCTCAGATTAGCAGTGTTACAATCTCAATCTCAATCTCAAAACTATGATCATCACCACTTTGTATTGAGTGTTGCATGACTTTGCTGCCAATAACAGTGTCCAACTTCTAGCTAAAAAAAATATACTCATTTTCCCACAGCATTAATGCTATATCTAATGCCCCTTTTTCACAAAATTTCTTGGGAGAAGGTGGCAAAGCGAGTTCCTTAAATTCTTGTTATTTGTGTTTCCACTCCATCTAAATGAGGAAGAGTCTAGTCATTCTGTGTGCAACAATCACAGAACAATATATATGGAAGATGTCAAAGATGGTATGTTCATGAGCATTTACTACTGTGATGCTGTAAGGTTGTGTTTGGTTTTGAGGAGGAAATGTGTGGAAGCTTTACCATTGCTTTGCGCATGCGTGCTTGCCCCTCTCATTGCTGCCCCCTAATTTTTGTAACCTGAATAGCTGTAATTAAAGACATTGTTTGGACATCAACACTAGCCATGGCTAAGGAGGTACAGGCAAAAATTAAACTGACAGTGAGCTAGCTTGATACAAAGGAATGACTCTAAATTTGCTGTAAATTGTAGTGTAGTAGCTCTACACTATTGTTAAACAAATAACTTCATTCACAGGCACATGTGATACACTGAAACCTCTTTTACCTCCAACAAAATACAAAAACAAGCACAAAGATTACAGAAAATGACTACAGATAAAGAGTTAAGGTAAAAGAATTTACAACTTTCTGTGGAGTTACAACTCTCAAACCCTAAATGCAAACCCCAAATGACCCCAAAAACCTTATAACAAACAGATATTCACCACTATGGCTATCTGCTAACTGTATGTAGTTTCATTCACTGCTGTTTTATATTTCACTTTTTGATACAACACTTCTTGGTTTGAGAAAAAAATTCCTGCCAGTGAAAATACCTAACACAAGAACATAATTTGGGTAAACAGAGCAGATATATGGAAACTTTTTCATGAGGAGAGGATAATGTTCTGTTTCAGCCCTTCTTTGTGATTTTCGTTGATCAGACAGGTCTATTCTAACATAAAAGCCCTGTCTAGTGCAGCTTTAAGTATTTCGGCTTCATACTGCTCATTATGGTTTCAATTTCTGTCAAAGTAACCCACAAACCAAATTTTGATGCATAAGTAGAAAAAAGACTAATATTTTATTTGAGCTTTCATCATATTTGGCTGGCAATGACTGAACAATAGCTAGTGGATAATAAGTACAAACAAGTAGCTGATGGAACATTACACTGGATATGCTGTAATGCACACACACACACACACACACACACACACATTGCGGATATAAACAGATAATTTCAGCGTTTGCTTCAGTCATGAAGAATCTGCTCTGTCAAAATCTGATGAGTTATAAAAGAGTCAGTTTCAAACACAGATCCACAATGTGGACATTGTTCAGTAAGTGAGGCGTCAAACTGTATGTTGAAGAAATGCATAAGCCACGCACAGACAGTGTTTGCACACTTTTCAGATCATCTTGTATGGAAACAAGATAAACATACACATACACACAAACACACACACACAGAGACGCACCAAGTCATTAGACTGATACTCACAGGTCATGTTGGTCCCCAGCATGAGCCAATCGCTTTGCTTTTAGTCTACCCCTCTTACCACTTCCTCACCAGATGGTCTATAATCTATGCAAGACATATTTGACTATAATAACTTAATCTACTGTATATATTTATATATAAATCTCAAAACTGAGCAGAGTAGTCTGAAAACTGAATGAATGGAAAGATCAGTATGAGATCAGATGGTGGACGAGGGAATTGGAGCGGTCAGGATGGGCTGAAGAGCAGACTGAGAAAACCAGACTAATGAAGGATTAGAGGACACGGGGCTTATGGGAGTGCCGCTGCCTGGTGACAATCTGACAACCACAGGGAAGCTTCCCTATGTGAATTAAAGAGGCATCAACATTGTGGCTTACTCCTTATCCTTCTCATGAGCTTGTAACTTGGATGTAGGGCTTTGTTCTAAAATGGTGTAATCATTTGGCACAAATAAACATATTACATCATATTTACTGTGCTTTTTTTTCTCAAAATTATTAACAATTGCATCTTCTGAAATATTTCATTGTTACAGTAGTTTTGACCAAGTTACAAATATTTGGATGCCAATTAATATAAATTCATTTAAGTCATAGCTTTCTCCTATTGTTGACAGTGGATTAATATCTGACAGTCACTTCTCATAGCTTCACATTATACATTTTACACAAAATAAGTATTTTCTGATTCTTACTATCTCTAAAACAAGAAGACAGTCCCAGTTGTGGTGTTGTGGGTACCCAGATCTTAGGATACAATACTGGCATTATTAATCTGCTTTTTCTAAAGTTTGAATTTCTAACTGATCAAAAGGGCCAGGTCAAATGGTCCCTCATGCATCCACACATCTGTGGCTGGAAGTCAGGATATTAGGAAGGAGGGTTTTGTTTAAGTATAATGAGGGATGAGGAAGGGAGCCCCTAACCCTAATCTTAGTCCCTCATGTTGGCTCAGGACTTGGAAACAACTCTCCATGCTTGGCTGTGCTCGGCTTACCAAGGGACAGAGATGAGTGCTAAGCCAGCTTGGTCGCTATCTCATCTCTTTTCTTAATCATTGTGATTATCATCTTGTTTTTCAACACTAGTCTTTCCCATTTGTTTGTCATGCAGCAGTTACACTATTACTGGGGTCACTGGGGTGTACAGATAAGTGTTTATAATGAGTAGAAAGCCAAAGCAACAAGAAATGGTGACTTAAAATGAAAGGAGCTACAATGTTTTAGGCCAGTCCTGTGCATTATCAGCATTTGTTAATGAGAGGATAATTTGCAAAAGATCAAAAGTGAGTTGGTGTGTGTACCAAAGAGCATGCATTCATAACACACAACAAAACAGTGCTGTAGTCATAGAGCTGTTTTTGGCTAAGAATGTCAGTCCAAGGTTTTCTTCCTTGAACTTTAGTTGTTACTCCATCAGCACTAGCTAAAAAGAGTCTTTGTCCACATCCAATAATACTGACCAACAGGCCTGGAAGCTCTGCAGAACCATCTGACCAGCAGCTCCCCTCACCCACCAGTGGCCTACCAAAAGCTCACACCACTGTGTGCTATGTATGACTGAGAGTGTGCATGCAAGTGTAATGAATAGTTCCAACACAAGCCAAGTGAGGCTCCTGAAATCTGATATGAGCAGGAAGTGAGGTAAAATGGCAAGCTCTCCTCTCCTCCCTTCATCTATTTTTTGTCCTCACCTATCCAATCCGGTCCTGTACCCAAAGCCTACACATGGACACAACATGGCCTGAGGGTCTGCCAGCCAACAAAATATGCAGAGTGTGAGCATGGATGTGTATGTGCGTGTGCATCACTGTGTAAAGGAGGCCAAACAGGGAGCAGGGGGCTTGTAAACAGGAGTTTGATCGATCCAATCAGGAGATGGACTGTGTGTAACCCCACCTCCCCAGCTCTCTGTCCAGCCTTCAACACCCTCCACAGTGCAGCCGCTGCGCTCTGTATCACTGGGCAATTCTTAATTACATGGAGAGAGGATTTGTCCAATATGCTGATTTCTCAGTTATCTTCCTCAATGTGTCTCTCCTCATCTTCCTCAATGTCCATTTGCAATGAGCTGATGAGTCTCCACATTGCTGCTTAATGTTCTACAGTGAATCACATGACAGATCACATCTGGCAAAAAGTGCCACATAATATATATATATATATATATATATATATTTTTTTTTTTTTTTTTTTTTTTTTTTTTTTTTTTTTCTTTTGATTTACTGATGGATTGATGCTTTATTATCATTAACTCATGCATGGAGAAATAGAAATGTGGGTGCCTCTGAAAACACTGGCACCTCAAATTAAACAAAGATAAGGAGCCATAAAACATGACCTCAATGTATGTTATTACCCATAAGATCCTATATAAACAAATTGTCTTGTGATGTTACCCTTACATTGCCCGATAATTTTCTGCACATCAAGAAAATGATGTGTTTATGCAAGTCAGGGATGTTTGCTGGGTGCGAGTGGGGGTTAGTGTGATTGTGGTCCACTGCATGGTCAGTATGAGCAATTAGGGGTTAATTAGATGAAAATACGGGTGGGGGAGGGGATCCATTGGAATGGGATTTGGGGGTTGTGAAGCGTCAGAGGTGGCTGGCTAGATGAAACTCACCCACTGGAAGCTGAGAGCTCCTCTGTTGCTGCTTTTACTCTACTAACAATAAACAAAGACTTAAATTTCCTCACTCGCACACACACAAACACATGCAATTGTGTTCTGGTCCTCCTGCACACATCCACACACAAGTGCACACAGACACACACAAACACGCAGGACAGATGCACACAAATATATACACTCAGACGCACATATGGATATATATGCAAAGTATATTTCTGTAATCAGCTCTGTGGTTTTTGTGCAGCATTCTGCCTCAACTGGCCAGCAGGCAGGCAGAGTGAATCTTGGTCATCTATAGGATGAGTCAGGCTGCTGGAATGCCTGGAATCCAACCTGAGATCTATTTACAAAGCACATATCCTCTCCATACGCTCACCACACACTGTCCTCTTTCAGAGTAAAGAAGGGAGAGAGAACACAGAGAGAGACAGAACATGTTCGCTTACAATGCTGATTAATCACCCCATCAGCTCTTTGCACATTATTGGGTGATTTGTATTAGTTGGAATTTGTTCACTCCATTGGCAGGATCAATATAGAACACATCAGAGGACCAATGGGATATTAATACACATTTGGCCCGTCAAGCGTCCATTCACTATGGCAGAACTCCACAACCACTGTCAGTCAGACAGGACAATGTACCTGCCACAGCACAGACACACTCTTACTCTCTCTGGCTTCCTCTGTCTGTCTTGTTTACACAGTAAATGAAGAGTATATTGTTATGTAAGCAGCACTCATAGTGAGAATGAAGCCTGTGACTGAAGCCTGGAGTTTTTCCTGAGGAGAAAACACTCCCTCTCCCCTTTTCCCTTCCCCCTTTTCTCCAGGCCCACACAGTCCACAAGACCAGAATGGTGTCGGCCGACAAACTACTGTACTACATCTGATCCAAACAACATATGTCCACCAACCAACAACTGATCATTTCTAAATCACAGTCACCAGTGGGACGTATGACAATCATGGTCAGAAAAAAACGTCCCTTCAACTTCTTTGCATAAAATCATATAGTTTTAAATGTGAGCCAACTGTGAAACTATCCTGCCTTAAATGTTTTTGCTTGTCCTTCCTCTCTCCTTTCATTTTTCTTTCACTCCGACCCTCCCTCCCCAGCCTACCCCATGCCCCCTCATTGCTGTAGTAAAGACAGGAGTGTGTCCGAGCCTGTGTGGTCAGTTTCCCCCTCCCCCACTCCCTCAGCTCACACACACACACATGTGGCAGGAGCAGGCCTGGCCCCTCTCTGCTTATTGTGTCCACTCATATATCAGTCTGCAGCTGACCAGTCCCTCGTCATGTCCACTCCATCTGCCCTTCAATTTGTTCTCTCTCTCTTTCCCTCCCTCCCCCCCCACCCCTCCCTCTCTCCCTCTCTCTCCTTCCATCTTAGTATACTGGTGCCCACTATTCACATAGCTCTTTACCATAGCACTTAATGAGGATCTAAGGTGCACAACAATTTGCTTAACAAGCTTGAATGATCACAATGGGAGACCAGTGTTTGTTTGTGTGTGTGTGTGTGTGTGTGTTTATGTATAGAGGAGGTGGGGGTTGTTAATGTGTTCCACTATACAAGCCTAATGAGAGGCTGTTGACACCAGGTTACTAACAATTTGACTGTCATTCACAGTAGCACTTCACCCTGGTAGATGACAATGGAAAAAAGCCATGTAAGCTGTTCATTATCACTGTGCTTACATCATACCATCATTATGGATAGACCTCATACTGTCATCTGAGTGACTGTGTTTGTATGTTTACTTTGAGTGTGGGTGTATTTACATGAATGTGCATGGAATACAACATGAAATATCACAGGGTTTATTATTAACATGGCAGCATTTGAGTGCATGTGTGTGCACATGAGGCGTATAGTCAGTGTCTCAGTGGGTAGAAATCTGGCAGGGCACTGTGAATCTTTTTGAGGCTGGAATGTGACAGACGTACGTTAGTAAAACTTCTGTCTGTTCAGACAACCCTCTTCTCTCCGACTCTGGGACATTTTGGACAGCGACGGCTTTCATCTGGACTCATGTTAAATTTAGGAATCCACAAACATGTAGAGGGGAGGTAAATCCCTGTTGCATTATTCCAATCAGGTTAGTGTTGTAATCCTGTTAAAGCTTGGCCTAATCAATAGCCCAGTCCGTCAATATCAGCATATTCATCAGCTTGGATAGCAACCTCTCATGATTAGCACATATATTTTGGTAATCACAATTCCCTTACATGCCACCGAGGTGTGTGAGAATGATGTGATTGAGTATGGTGCTAAATATGGTGCAAGAATCTGCTACATGCTGGTATATAGAAGGTAATGAATTTGTCTGCAAAAACATACACCTCCAATTGTATAAAGTTTGATAAACCATGTTATGCTGGTAATATCAGTAAAAAAAAAAAATCATTCTGTTAGGCTAATGCATTGGCGATATTGGCTTTTGCAACCGTATTTTGGACTTCTGATTCAGAAGCATTAAGCCCACTCAGATCAAAGCTTGCATGCTGCTCTATGTGGAACAACTGGTGGTGCTAGCTGTTTGACCACAGTGCAACTACACTATATTCACATGGAGGGGCTGAAAAAACAGCAACTGAACACTTTCTGTGAAATTCCTCAATGCAAGGGCTGGAGACTCAGCTGTTAAAGCCATTAGCATATCTCCATTCCCAACATGTCCTCTCCCAGAGACCCCCAGCCCCTAGCTTCCCTCTTCCCTCACCATAGCCACAGGGGATATGGTCAGGATAAATGGAATAACTGAGGGAGTCAAAAGAAGTCATACAGAAAAGAAAAACAACAGATTGCCTCACAGCATTCACATTAAGCACAAACAGGGGCAATGTGTGATCATGATCTTGTCACATCTTTGAACATTCACACAGCCTATACACTACAAAAACATTTCAAAAAAGGAATTTAGTCTCATATTGAGCCTTAAAATCTCACCTCCATTAAAACAAGTAAAAAAAATCTTCTAGTGGGATGAGATAATATCACTTTTTTTCAAAGCAGTTTTGCTTGTTTCAGGATTTAGTAAAATTCTTGAAACAAAATGATTAGCATTGGAACCAAATGAGATTATCTCATCAACTGGAAGACTGTTTTACTTGTACAGAGAAACACAGGATTTCTGGATTGAAAATGAGACTAACCCCCTGATTAAGTAAGGGTTTGCAGTGGCTGTAATGGCATTGCATGCATGAACAGCAACAATTCTGATTGTTACTGTTGCAGATGCAGATGGAGATTTTGTGAGTGGGACTGAAGGTGGATACCAGGGTATTAACATTTAGCATGTTAGAAATGGTGAATATGTATTGTAAGATTTGTCAGCCAGAAAGTACAAAAATGCAACTTTGGTATTCTAATTGACTTATTGCGCTGAAACTGTGACAGAGCTCATTTAAATGTCATCTGTTAGTAAATCAGTCAAATTGGATATAGTTGTCCCCCTTGAGGTTTTTTTTTTTTTTGTGTGTGAGTGCATGCAGCTGTTTTGCACCTGCCTTGGTAAATCAGGGGGTAATCGGCTTGTTAAGATGGACAGTTTTTGTAGTGTACATGCAAGTGCTGTAGCACACACATAGGCTACATAGAAAACAGAGGACAGGACTTACTGTATGGGGTGACAGGACTGAGCATTCTGCAGCCCTGGCCCCAGAAGAGCGGAGGACAGGGTCCACTCAGTGCTGGTGTGGGCCCAGCTGCATGCTGCGGGCCCTCCCCGGGCTACTGCTGCTGCTGGCACTGGCTGTGTGGCTGGCTCTGCTAGTGGCTGACCTTGTGCACCTCTCCATGGCTCATCTCACACTTCATCACCGCTGCGACACATTGCCACCTGAGGAGCAGACACACCAGTGTCAGGGGCAGCAGACACGAAGTACATTTCCAAAATGGCCATCTTATTATGTGTTGTAAATACTAGCTATATCATGGATATTTTGAGACATGTTGGAAGTTGAATGGGTATAGCTTATACAGTGAATGTGAGAGCCTTGCGTTAATTTAGTGTGAAATTCCCATTTAAAAAGTGTGAGAAATGTGTGAGAATCACTTTTGCAAAAACTTGCACAAACAAAACTAAGAATGGGTTTGCCATTCTCTTTCTGTGCTCTCTCATTCCTTTCACTTAGAGCATTTCTGTGTGTGTCTGTATGTGCGTGTGTGTGCATGCGCGCATGTGTGTGTGTGTGTGTGTGTGTGCAAAGAAGACAGGGAGAGAGTTTCAGCGCATGCTAAATGCTTTGACAGAGAGAACAGCTTTTACCCCCTGACCACAAAACCACACGGCCAGCGGAGACAAGTTTCTTTGAAGCCAAGTGTGTTTGAACACAAACACCCTAAACCATAAGAGCAACAAGAACTTTGCACTCTCACGTGGAAGGAAATGATCCTGTCCAACCCAAAATAAATTAGGAATGAAAAATGGAGACTGTCCCATAAGAGAGAGGACACAATTGTAATAGCCCACTGGTCTGACAGATAGAGGACAAACTAAGGGGAATGCCACATATCAAAGGAAAGACTGCTCTGGAAAAAGCAGCAGGGAAGGACAGATCAGAGATACTGATCTCTCATAGAAGAGAGCATATCACACAAGCAGGGCTGTGTGAGAGAGGAGAACATCGAGAGGGACTGGAATGTGCAGAGGAGGAGAGAGAAAGAGAGAGAGCAGCCAGAGGAGGGTAATCAATGTTGGAATGATGCAGAAAAAAAACAACCAAAAATCAGTTTGAACACAAAAGCAAAAGAGCTGCTGACCTGATCATGCCTGTATTTCCTTGATGAGCAGTTCAGCTGGGAAAGCAATCCACTATTCCACAAAGTACAACAAGGGAGCAGACGTGTGTGAGGCGCACTCTCTTCCCCTCTTCTGGGACCCTATCCTTCTCTCCTACACTCTCTTGCTCTCTCTCCAGCTCCCTTCTCCCTCCCCCCTCACTTGCCTAGTGACAACAGAGCAGCACATACATCCCCTCCCCCAACCACGCCACCCCTCCCCCTCCTTCTCCCTCTCTTTTGTTAAAACTATTTAAGCAGGAAGGCAGAGAGGGAAAAAGTGACCAATCATGCAGTGTCAGAGAAGAGCCTGTTTCCCCCTGCTGTGTATGTAGCCTAAGCGTGTGTGTGTGTGTGTGTGTGTGTGTGTGTCTTTCTCTGTGTGTATGCATGTGTAAGTCTCCATGTTCTTGTGTCCACATGTGTATGTGCATGCATGTTTGTGATTCATGTTTGACTGTCTTTGTGACTGATGAATGAGTGTGCAAACATATGCAAGTGAAAAATAGTGAATTTTCTCCTTCACTGATCACATGAGAAGTTCAGTTATTGTCAATGACTCCTATTGATTTGGTACATTGATCTAAACATTGTTGGGCGGGTGGGGTTGAAGCAACCATGTCAATATTACCTAATTCCTGTGATACCCCACCCCCTCCCTTACACACAGAGGCATACACACATGCATGGACAGCAGCAAATGACCTCTACATTGGCCCCAAGCCCTTTGAATAAAGAGTTAGTTAATTTGTTCCCCTGCAACTGTTAAATATCAGTCACTTATGGTCTATATGCTCAACTTGCCTTTCATTCGTTTTCATTAGTGGGGCTAATCCAAATCTTTCCCTCTAGTACCTATTTTTCTCTACCCCCCTCTCTCTTATACATAGACACACAGCTGTGGTTCTGTATTTAGAGTTATGGTGTAGGCGGGACAAGCTGCTTCACTCCTCATATTACTCTGTTGTAAACACTCAAGGCCCTGCATACATGCACTCCTTCTGCTTGGGCTGCTTCTAACACCAGGCCCTGTCCCAAACATACTGTAGGCCAACTCTCTGTTTCACATTATCCCACACACATGCATGTGCTTTGGTGTCAGAAAGTGGTGTCGCATTGGGTGCATAATGAGGAGCT
The DNA here is from genome assembly GCF_902150065.1 of Myripristis murdjan. NCBI lineage: Eukaryota > Metazoa > Chordata > Actinopteri > Holocentriformes > Holocentridae > Myripristis > Myripristis murdjan. The sequence goes on from NC_043984.1 coordinate 20,460,328, forward strand.
GCTCTTGGCTTAATAGTTATTTTAAAGTACTGTAACTTTCCTTCGCGAATCATGCAGTTCCGCTATAACCAGACGGCAGTGAATGCAATGCACAGTTTTAACAAAAATGGAAAGTATTAAGACAAATGATTAACCGCTCCAGTTGTAATATCATTCTTCTGCAGGCCTTCTCATTGGGAGTTCTGCTGTGGAGATGAAGCTCTTGTGAGCCAACAGTGGTCATGGTGTTAAAGTGGTTCTACATGCATGTAGGTTTGTTATAAGACCCTCCATGAGGTGACTCATGCCCCTTTTCCACCAGAAAAAACCTGGTGCTAGTTCGGAGCTGGTGCTAGAGCCGGTGCTTAACTGGTGCCAACGAAGAACCGGTTTGCTTTTCCACCGGCCAAGAGCAAAGTGGAGCCAAGTCAGAGCCACGTCATGACGTCTTCGGAAAACGTAATGACGGGTGCGCGAGACGCCCGCTCAGAATCACAATAACCATCATGAATGAATGAATGAATGATACTTTATTAATCCGCTGCAGGAAATTACATTGTCACGGCAGCTTCATCACGTCAACACACATAAAACTGCACACTCATACAGTCCAGCGGCTGCAGCGTCTCTGTCTCTGTCCGCCCGTCCTGTCCTGAAGCCGCTGAAACTGATCAGTGAGTCGGGGATGATGTTCGTGAGCCGCGTCTCAGTCAAGCATATAATGCTGCTTTCCCGATACAGTTTCTGGCCCCGGGTGGAGCAGGATCTGGATTTATTAGCGATGCAAATACTGCGTGTGTCTTTACAAGCCTACGTTTCAATACAGAGGCGAAAAACACAATTATTGCCGGCTACCTGTCGGATTCGCGATCGGAACGAATGACAGCGATGTTTAGTTATAAAACGGGTGCTTCTCACCCTTAAATGTAATTTGCCGAGCCGCGTTCCATGCCGCTGTAAAATCAGTATAACCCACGGCTTCTCGGGGATTATTGTTTATGTTTATAGCGTTCGCAGTTCCTGTTTTGTTTTGTAACCCCGCCCACCAATGACGCGGTGGGCCGCGTCATCGGTTCTTTCTCTGGCTCCTGTTTAGCCCCTGCTCGGAGTCGGTGCTTGCCTAGCACCAGTTTGGAACCAGTTTGGCACCAGTTTGGCCCCAGCTCGGGCAGTGGAAAACCAAAAAACTGGTGCTAAGTCAGGCACCGGCTCCGAACCAGCCCTGGTGGAAAAGGGGTATCAGAGGAGTAATGACTAGTGCAGCGCTCAGCTCTTTCTCCTTTACCTGCTTTGCTGACGGACACTGAAAGCACACAAGGAAACAATACATCTAAACAATCACAAATGTGCTGCGGGAGCTGTTCTTTTCATCATAAATAAGGTGGGCTGTTTGATTCATTCCCACTGTGGCGCAGAAGCCCCCAGATGCAGTCCCTTGTTACATCAGCCGCACCTCCACACACGCTGCCATGTGGCCCAAAGCAGGTCACTGGGACAGGCAGGGGGACAAAGGCCACTGTGAGCTAATGATAGCAGAAAGGTGCAGCCATCAGCAGGTTGGAGAACAAGTTTACTGTCAGAGGCAGAGGGGAGAAATTCCCTTTACAACTCAACTGGTGGCACTGATGTAGAGCATGCAAAGGAGGACACACATCCACATTCACACAAGCCCACTAGCACACACACACGTGCACACGCAGACGTAGACATTCACACACGCACATGTACATGCTGGAAACCCTAACCCAGGGTCCCTACAGCCCTGTGGGTGGGATAGGTCACATGATAGCACCCCAGAGAAGCTCAGCTGTTTGCCACTCTAATTCTGTCTCAAGCAGCTGAACACTGGCCCACTGCTCCACTGAACTGGCCTCATAATAATAATAAATGTGTGTGTGTGTGTGTGTGTGTGTGTGTGTGTGTGTGTGTGTGTGTGTGTTTTGCAAATTTAATGCAAATTAGCATTAAATTTTAAGGTATGCTGCTGTTATTATTACAGTACTACAGTTAAAATAGAAAGAAAATAAATGTAGTTTGTTGCAAATTTGTAGAAAAAAAAAATCTGAGTAATGAGAGAAGTAGATTATGAGAGAGAAAAAAACAATGAGAGTGGGAGAGAGGCCAAAACAGAGACAGGAAATCTTTGGAAACCAAGCAGGAAAAGTGTGCATTGTGGGTATTGTCACCCAGAGACTGTCAGTGTCAATGTCAGCATTATTGTTCTTGTATTTATTAAAGACACACACGCACACATACAAGGCAAGGCAACATATGCCTACATACACCGAGGAATATACACGTTTACATTCACATAACAATACAACGACACACACACATCCCAGCACATGCACACACACTGTTTCCTCATGTGTCCTCTCTTTTCTCATCAAGTACAGATTGTCAATTACCACGCCTCAGAGTCGGTATATGGTTTCTCAAGGTTAAATGCACTGCTGTCTCAATGATTTCCAATTACCACATGACTGCCGAGGCAATGACTGTCCAGTAGAAGCTTTCTCCTCCGTTCTGATATACAGTGTCATATCTAGGTGGCTTATTTGAACCTTAACAGAGTAATTTTCGGAACTAACAAAGAGGCACTCAGGCGAGTATAAGAATAAAGCAGGAAACAGGGAGAGGCTGGGAAAAATATTGTGACTTGCGCTGGTTTATAGGTTATCAGGAAAGCTGTTGATTTGTTCTTATTTATATCCATTTTCTGTTCCACTCACTCAATCACACACCCACACACACACACACACACACACACACACACACACATGCATGCACGCATGCACGCATAAATGCACCCACGCTACACACACATAGACAGCAGCGCTCCATGTTAGAGTGGCTTATTGTTCTCTGGCATAGAGGACACAATATCCAAGTCTGGTAATGGAGGTTAGATTAATTGCTGACAAATCTGTATTCAGCAGTTCCCTTTCTCTCTGCTTGACAGATTTATGACAGAGATTGATGGAGGGGAGGGACGGGCCGAGAGCCGTCTCTGTTCAGTGAGAAAAGAGGACAACAGCTCAGTGAGTCAAAGAGAGGGAGAGGATAGTTTTGGTTGGATCTTACACATGAGCAGCAGTTGTGTTTGTGAGGTAGTTGAAGGCAAATACTATAAATACTTTTGCTGTCCTGACCTGAATACTGTCTTATCAAAAACATTTCATTTCTGTTTATAAGGTATCATGAATTGCACACATACATGACATAATTATAACATCATATCTGTCCAGAACAAAACGAAAGCCAGATATGTGGTTAAAGGTGTACCTTCTTTTTTTTTTTTTTTTTTTTTAATGTAATAAATCAGAAAGAGTCTTTAGAGACTACTGTTAGGGAGATGAGGCGAAATTAAAATGCATGGTTCAGTTATTTGTTAATTGCCCATTCAGCTCTGAGCAAAATTAGGTTAATGCTAAGTGAATGGGAACCAAAGGGGGAATGAAGAGTTACTGCACAAGCTTATATGTGCTCAGACAGTATTATCAGCTTAAATCAACAGAGCTAAAAGAGTTACTCTGCAAACATTTGAATACATTATTACTGTCCCCACGACTCCTGTTCATTCAGCAGTTACAGAGAATTCAACCATTTATTCCAGTTTGTATTGCAGTTTCAGCTTCTTTGGCTACATTCACAAAAATGGTGGTTTAGGTTTGGGCACAATAGGGATGCCTGGGCCAGGGTCTCTCCTTGGCTGATAATAAAAAGGAGAATGGGACTGATACTGGACCCAAATGATAACAAGCGATTCATAACATTGTGAACAACTGAGGTGATATCAGAGTTTAAATTGTATAAATATGGCGACTCACTGACTGCATCCAAAGCAAAGTGGAAGGAAGTGAAATGGCTTAATGCAGCAGTCTGACCATGCTGATCTCTAATGCAATTTGGGAGGTAGAAACCATTTTGAACATAAGTGGTCTTATCCATCTCCCTCCTACCTCCTCCACTCAGCGCTCCACCACTGCACAGTGTGATGTCACGGCCTGCAGTGGGTCTAATTGGCTGGAGCCGCAGCCCGCCAGCTGTTTGTAATCAGGAGCATTTGGGAGTCAGGATCACATGATACCCTCAGGGTGATGCGCGCACACACACACACACACACACACACACACAAACACACAAACACACAGTGCATCTTTAACCCCAAACGCCTTCCCACAGGCTACTCCTCTGCTGACAGGATCACCTCCAGATGTGCGAGCTGAACACGCTGCATTCTCACCTTCAGGATGAAAACGGGGAGGGGGGGAGGGGTGAGAGAAGGAGGGCCAGAGGGAGGGCACAGTCACATAAAAATGAAAATAAACTGAAGACTTTAGGTGGAGAGGTGAAAAGGAGAGGGAGGTGGACATTATACACCTCATGTGCAATGCAAGCACGCAGCATGATGGAAAATACGGGGACGTCCTTTGCAGCAGAGGAGGGACAGATGAACTGAAAATAAACAAGGACTTATTTTTTTTTTCTTTTTCCTGATGGGCTTCTGCTGCTCTCTATTGCCCTCAGATACTCCTCGCAGTAGTTCTCAGTTGCTGTCTGAGTACAATATTGCCGCCTAGTGGGGAGATTCATTAATTACATCAGTACTCGTTAATTAAAGGTAGCCAATCCAATTTTTATTGTAAACACACTTGGTTTTGCTTACATTCAAAAATTCCTCAGCAAAACACATTGTGCATGTCCTTGAGCCCCAATAAATATCCTGGATGACATCTTCTAAGCCTTATTTTGTAATATTTTGTAGATTTGTTGACACTGGTGTGTACTGTGTCGCCTGTATGTCATGTAACAAAACAGGGACCCATTTTTCCTAGTGTTCACTGTAGTATCACAAACGACATTGGGCACCTTTAAAAAATCACACACCAATAACAAATGCCTGCAGATGTAATAACTCAAGCCACATTTGTTTCATTTTAACTGTAATGGTTTATTTTCCATTTTTCCATAATCAAAAGTTACATTACATATACATATAAAACATGAAGATTTCTTTTGCTCTGGACTAATCATTCACTGGTTGAAGAGACAAGGCAACACTTTTCCTATGGCTCCTAGACTGTAGGATTGAGGTTACTGCAGTACAAATGCACTTCTCCCTGAAAGCCTCCCTTTCCAACCATCTCTCTCTCTCTCTTTCACTCTCTCTCTCTCTCTCTCTCTCTCTCTCTCTCACACACACACACACACACACACACATCCTTCTCCTCCCGTCACTCTGACCTTGTCCCTGAAATAGACTCAAGCCTCGTCTTATATTCATTAGGACACAGCCTAACACAGTGCACAGTTTTCACTTTCATCTACACATAAAAATGAAGTAGAGAAGAGGAAGGATTCATCAGTCAAAGATAAATTGTTGCCAGAGGACACATACCAGCTAAACCGCCCTCTCTTGCTGTATTAGAATGTGACAAAGAAGGGTGTGAGTTTCCAGGATCGGGTAGAGTTATGATATTTATGTAACATCATTTTTTTTTTTTTTTTGAATGACTAACTTCATGACAGAGTTTTTTTTGGCAGCTTGTACCTCAACAGTGTTTACTTTCAGAGTATGAAGTGAGTCATTTGTATGGTAATGAACATCACAAGAATCTCACAGCACAACAGTAAGTGGTTATGCATTTTATGACACACATACATAATACTCACATTTGTACATTACTCCCCTGCACAAACACCCGCACACACACGCATACAATATACTGAAGACATTTCATGTTTATCATACATATATATATACATATAAATACATTGGAAATCAATTTAAAGTCACATGATACTAAGTTACTCATTGAGATAATTTGCTTTTCTAAGGGATTAAATTATTTCGTAAGAACACATCTACCAACAGTCCTTGAATATTGGCAGGTGTGTTTGATTTAACCCTTTTGGTACACTGGATTTCTATTCTATGTATTTCTACTCACTCACTCATGTGATTTTAAATATATTTACACAATGAATAATATTCAATCATGCTTGTTGCACTTATATCTCAAAATCATTCTTTAGTTTAGCAGATATACAAGGACACTTCACATTCAATATTCTGACAGAATCAAAGCAATGCGTAACTGCTGTAGTACATAAGAACAAACATACTATACTCGATCAAGTACAAAACTTTCATACATGTCTTGGAGGAGGTATTACTTCATGTAACATTACAGTGGAGTACTACTGCGGTATGCACTTGTGCACTTTAAAGCCACTTGGACAGGAATGATGGGGACATGAGGACATGACAATCATGGCTTGCTGGACAAAATCCGATGTCTTTCAGCAGAGGGCAGAGCTCATTGCTCCCACAGGCTAACATGTGACATTATTTTGCTATTGAGTTCATTCATCGAAATATTATTCATGTGCTGCATTCTTTAGACTTTCTGCTAGTGCACCGTATTTATTACATTATGTACAGAAAGTAAAGAGAACACATTAGACATTCATATCTAAAAATAAATGATTGTATTAAATTATTGTAAAACAATTATTCTCTAGAGATCTCTTGAAAATAAACCATATATATCATAAATTCTTTACTGTATCTACAGAAAGTGCAACTACAAATAAAGGATTATTGTTGAAGATCATTCTTTTAAACTGTCAACTCTCCATTCCCTTTAGCTCTCCAAGCTCTCAGCTGGCACTGGTGTCTGAAATGCAAAAATTAGAGTCTTATCCCAAATGACTTGAAGACATCTACCAGATGTGACTCTGACAGAGGACATAGGGAGAACAAACACACTGAAGTAGAACCTTGTTTATCCAAATTGCCATTAATGGCAGCTCATCTTGTGAACTGGCATCATGAAGAAGGAAAGAAAGAAAGGAAGGAAGAAAATATCTTCTCTTAAATGTGTGTAACTGCTGGAACCCTCCGGTTACCACACGCAGCAAAAAGCCTTTTAACTATAATGAGACACTTTAGACACTCCTCTGAATGAGCTTTGGTCTGGAATTTCAATGGGTTATCAAAACTGTGAACGTTTAATTTTCTTGAGCAGCCTCTATTCCACATGGGGTTAGGATAAACAAGGTTCTGCTGGAGTCGGGCGGTATTGATCAAGTCTATATCTTAAATCAACTTGGGCTCAATTTAGGATTAATTATTGCTCAAATGAAATTCCTGTTTGGTTTGCCCCACAAATAACCACACAAATAATATAATCCTGATACATACAGGAAGAAACACCAACACACCAACACAACACACACACACACACACACACGCTCACACACATCCACACCATTTATCTGCTCTGGCCTTTACATTATCCAAAGTGCCTTGCAGGAGCATTTGAGACTTTGAGGTAAAGAAATAAGATACGGTACTAACACATGACAAATATCTGTAGACCAAGCTCCAACCTACACAATCATGAGTTATGAAAGACGTGTGTCAATAAAGGGAAAAAAGATCACACCTCAAAATACAGATGTTACTGATTCCACTGCTTCAACTGAAGTAGATCTTCTAACATTTACACTTTTCAGTTCACAGCATCACACAGAACTGACACAAAGTTTTATGTTCAAAGATGGATTTGTCTATATATTACTAATCCAGCAATGTATTGTTGTTGTTGTTGTTTTAAATCTAGTAAATTATTTACCATACCATCACAATTATAAAAAGAAGAACACACTCATGGCACAGTAAATAAAAAGAGACTCTTTTCGATGAAAGGATTTATGACTGACAGAGCTACTTAGATTAATAAAAAGAACCTGGTTTGTTTTTAAAGGAGCATTTGCTCTCCCAACATGAAGCCCAGCTAAGTGAACAAACGGTGTAGAGAGGGTGTGTTGTTTTTGATGGGAAGAAGAAGAAAAGGAGTAGAATGTTTAGTGTATGCCTGTGTGTGTATAATATATGTATATGTTTGTGTGTTTGTAAGTGGAATGGGCAGTACTGAGTGTGTTAGTGGTAGCTGGTAGGAATCTCAGAGACTTGTTTCCCTAAACACTGAAGAGGCTGATGGCGGTAGCAGCCGAAACACAGCGTCCTGTGGGTGAGGACGACACCGCCTAGTGGGGTGTGAGCGGTCACAGCCATGGCAGGCGTCCCTTACTGGTCTATGAACTCAATTCCTTCAATCCTGTGGAAACACACAAACACCGAGTTAAGACAGCAGAGAACACAGTTTGGCCACCTTCACTCATAAGAGCAATTAGTCAATAGCTGTGGTTACATGGACAATATTTGTTCAACCTGACTGAAATCACTCTGATTAGAGATTCCAGCTTCACTGTTTTACATGGACGCTTAATAAAGTGATCTGATAAGATGTGCGTTTACATGCCCCAAAGTATTTAATCAGAATCAAACTTTTTTGACATGTGCAAAGTGGTGCCACCTGTTGGGAAGCGTCTAATCTGCTGGAAATATAAATATAACATAGGCTAAGTCATGTTTGCCAATGGTCGCTCTCCCATTGGAACAGTCTCTTCTCATTGAGATGGTTACATGTGGCGTTTTTATTCTGATTGGGCTATTATTCTGATTATAAGTGGAATATTAGCATCCATGTAATTGCAGCTAACGAGCTGATGGAGAAAAATGATTTCAGAGCACAACGGTGACAGAATGGCAGTGAGCACAGTGTGTAGCGGCAATGGTGGCATTTAAGGGTGGGGGTGACGGGATATAGAGGGAGTGGCCTTGCCTTCTTAGCAGCCACTGCACGAGTGTCCTTTTGATTGGCGCTGAGGGATTTCCACACGGTGGTTTTAGACATTTCATCAGAAATATTAATATCAGAGGGGTCACACCTGAGGAGTGGGGAGAGGAAAAGGAGGGTGGGGTCAGACAGCAGGTGGAGGCGGACATGACGTGGGGGTGTTAGCGGAGTTCTCAACAGGTTAGTGCAGATTAAAGGGTGAGCTTAAGAACCTAACAATCACTGAGAACCACAGTACCACACACCAGTGTATAAACAAAGCAGACGTGCAAACCAACAGACAGACAAGAAGGAGAAAAATGTTTCCCATAAGCTTCACAGTCTGAGCAATCATCACCTGTCCAACCTGTGCGTGTGTATGTGTGTGTGTGTGTGTGTGTGTGTGTGTGTGTGTGTGTGTGTGTGTGTGTGTGTGTGTGTGTGTGTGTGTGTGTGTGTGTGTGTGTGAGAGAACATGCATGTTCTTACCTGGGGTCATGTGCTTTAATGGGCTGAGTGGGCTTGCTGATCTCCATGGGAATCTCAACAGTAGTTTTCTCCTCTCTTTTTGTGACAAGCATAACCTGTGACTCCTACAACCAATGGAGGAGAAAGTGCCCAAATCCTTTATTTAAGTAAAAGTAGCAAGTAGCATCATGGAAAAATATCCCAGTAAAAGTTAAAGTCCTGCTCTCACAATTTTACATAATTAAAAATAAAGCATTTTTCCCAGTAAAATATTTTAGTATGAAAAGTGAAAAGAGTTATCCTTTCAGAGTGTTAGTAATGCTAACTGCTCCATATTGTGTATATAAGAAGTAACTGCAGTCATTACATAAATGTGGTGCAGTAAAAAGCACAATATCTCAATATCAGTACAATATCAGTCAATCTAAAATGTGGTGCAGTAAAAAAAAAAGCATAAAGTCTCAAAAAACAGAAATGCTCAGGGAAAGTGCCAGTATCTCAAAATTACACCTAAGTACAGTGCTTGAGTAAATGCACTTAGTTGCTTTCTACTTCTGTCTACAACACACACACACACACACACACACACACACACAATCAATACTTTCACTTTCACACACCAGTACATTTAAAGCTCCCATAGCCTACCTCATCGATCTTTTTAGAGGCATCATCAAGATTCTTTTTCTTCCATTCAGGCATTAGGTCATCCAGGTAACTCAGCTCTCTCTTGGAGAAGCACAAATCCAGCAGCTTACGGATAAAGACCAGAGCCAACACCTGCAGGCACATGAGAGGAGAAGACATCCTGTCTTTCAACACTTTCATGTTTGTTGGGTTGGCCTGGGACGGCAGCAACAACCACATTCTTATTCTTATTCTTATTCTTATTTGTAAAATCAGCTGTGTCAAAGCTGTAAACTCAAAATGGGCCAGTCTGGCTAAAAAGGAACAGATTAATAATAAGCATCACAATCCAAGCAGATTTTTCCTGCCTACACAAATTGTTCTTGTTGATAATGAAAATTAAATTCTGACACTCTTGTTGACCGCTGTCTTTCACTTTGCACTTTTTCTTGGCTTGTTTATTTTTTTTTCTGTAATAGTACATGTGCTGTAGGCCTGTCACAGCATAGAATATAAGTGGATGAAGGCGTCTATGCCACGGTAAAAACAGCTTGATTTTATGATTGTATTTGTGTGTATCTGTATATTTGTACATATACATTACTCAACTGGTAGCAATGCCATTTGAACAGCTTTTTATGAGGCTTATTTAATACCTGTAGAACTGCAGTGTTTTGGATAGTGTGCATGTGTGGAGGGAGGGAAATGTCACCTCACCATCATGGGGAAGACGATGGCAGCAGGTGAGGTTTTGATGACCCACAGCAGCACCAGGCAGGTGAGCTGGGTGACAGTGAACAGGTGCACCTTCCTCAGTGGGACGTGACGCAGGTAGATGAAGTCTGGCTGGTGCTTTGCTGGCATGCCAAAGAGCTTCAGACGGTCAAAGAACTGAGACACGGGATGAAACAGAAAGAGATGCGGTTGTGAGAGAGAGAAGAGAAACCGAGAGAGGGAGAGAGTAAGGTCAGAAATTAATAAGTGAAAGCAAAGACACAGAGCAACAGATGGTGAATATGGCAAGAGTGAGGAAGAGATTATGAAAGACAAATCTCATTAGATTACTCTGGCAATTAACTGCCAGGGCTCATTGAATTGAAATGACAATAATTAGATCAGTAGAAGGAGGAATAGGACAGACAAAATAGCAAGAGACTTGGAAATAGAGGGCAGTGAAGGTAATAACTAGCAATATAGTCAGAGATTAAAAATAAATAAATAAATACATAAAACAGGGCAGCAGCACATATATAGCTGCACTCAGATTAGCTTGTATAGAGGTCTTTGTCTTCATTTTTAATAATCTTTGCTATATTAGATCATGCTCCCTGTTGCAATGGTATGCAGTAAATTGTACCTGGATTCCTTTCAGTGAAGACACTCCCATGTAAAGGAAAACACCGTACAGCACCGGCATAGGAATAAACTGCAAAACACAGCATACATCACTGAGATTAATTAAACACAGTCCCTCAAAATCAGTACTAATTATCTCCGCAAGGCGTAGCCTGGACAGGATCATGTATTTGGTCTGGTTTGGTTTGGTGTGTGTGTGTGTGTGTGTCCACTACTCTCTCCACTGGGTCTATCAGCCTAAAATGTTTTGTGCACATACATGTCTGTGGTGATTCAAAACCTTTGAAAAACATTTGTAATGGTTACTTCCACCCTCTCTCTTCGTTCTCTGTCTACCTCACTGGTTCTTTCATGCTACTGTGTTCACTCCAATCAAAAATCCAGGAAATGCATTGGGTTTGTGGACGAGTTTATAAACTGCTGACAAGAAAGTGAGACGAACACACAAGAAAAAAAGTAGTGTAATAAGTCTCGGAGTGGGGTTAAAACAGGTTAAACAGCCTGATGGAGACTATTTGCCTAATTTGAGCCAGCCAGTAATGGCTCGTAAGCCACAGGTTCCAGACTACTGGTATAAAGTGCGTAATAAACTGAAACACACACACACACAGAGAACAAGAACAAGATAAACTTGAAAGGCTTTGGGAGTTTTGAAGTATATTTTCTATACTGTACTGTATTGTATTTGTTATTTGAAAAGCACCAAATTTTGGCTTATCACATGAGGTAGCCTATAGTTGGGAAAAAGGGAAATACTCCTGGTGGAGATCTGCATGCAACTGAGTGCACTCTTAGCTCATCTTGATTTATATTTCACAGGTGAAGATCCTGTTTTACTGACTAGTACATGTCCCAGCCAGAGGGGGGCAGCGTTGTGTAGCTTGTCTGACTGACCTGCAGGGCACCAGTCATGAACACAGAGCAGCCCATGAGAAGGAAGATGACCAGCCCAGTCAGCCTCTGTTCTCTGATGCCCAGGAAGCGAGGCTGCTCCCCAGGGGCAGAGCTCTCTGACTCCAGCTTCAGGCTGTTGACATGGGAGATTGACAGGACAGTGGCTGCTACAAACCAGGGCAGTCCCATGATGGAGCACACAGCCAGCATCAAGCCCACCATCAACAGGTCCAGGTGGTACCCACAACCCTTCTGCAAAAACGGAAAGAGTGGCATATACAAGCATAACTGAGGTAAAATTCAAACTGCCCCATTTTATGGGGTGTTTAAGTATGTAGGTATTTTGTTGCATGAAAATTTGTCTTTTTTAAAACACATTAATAGACTATATGCCTAAAATTTATTTATTTATTTATTGGAAGGCACTGTCTTAGCTGAAGCAGCAGGCTACATTTTTTCTTTACCAGTGCTTAATTATGCAATGATACAGTACATACAAGCTGTGACTCTGACACTCAAGCCCCTTGATGCTGTTCATCGCTGAGTATTTCGATTTCTAACAGGTGATTGGCTAAGAACACATCACTGTATTCTCAATGACAAAGTAGGGTGGCCATGCCACTCAAAGAGGACAACATTGCCTTTTGTTAATTTACAAAGCCTTAACTGAAAAGCCACCAATTTATATTTCAAGTTTCAGTGGTAAAGGATACCATGCATGGTTGCTAGAATAAGCTAGAATGCATGAGTTCAGGTTTTTTTATATTATGTTGCATTGTATTCAAACAATAATTAATGCTGTGCACAAAGAATGAATAGTGCAGAGATACAGTATATCATACAAACAGGGCTGAAATTTCAGAGAATATTCTGACCAGCAGTTTGTGCTCCTTGCGGTTGATGATGACAGCTGTGATCTGCTGGTCCATGAAGATGAGGATGGTACACAGAAGAGCAGGAATAGAGGCTGCCAGCACTGTCCACCATGGGTTGCGCCCTATTGGGTTGATCAGCCAACCTCGGTCATTTCTGGTTGGCTGGAGGAACACACAGCAGCTGAGTTAGGCTGCTTATATCCAATCATAACCCGGTCCAATTGAAAACAGAGATCCACAAGACCCATATCACATCTATACCTGGAATTTGCTGGGCACCTGCAGCTTCTGGGAGGGTACTCCAATGACATAGTCAAGCAGAACCATGAAAACAATAGTCAGGAAGACCGCAAAGTCACTGATCATGGACCGCACCTAGACAGAATGAAATGAGCACAGTTCTCAATCTGTGGTCACTTGCCATGTATCCCAGCCCCCTCACTGCTCTAAGAGAGAGTGCCTGCACAGCCTAAAACTCTGTCCTCCCCATGCTGCATTTACCACTCTGTTGGCAAAGTGTCTCTTTCTCCTGTTAGGGTTACTCTCCTGAAATGGAAACATGTTCCTCTACACATAATAGTTGGATCAAGGAGATTTTACGCTGTGATGAGCTTGAAAGAGTGTGACTGACATGCTTTTATCTGAGAAAATCTGTGGTTACTGATGTGGTAGGTCTTTATTGCAATGTCTGACTAAGCCTAGCTTAGCCTGCTGTGACGGCAGTTGATTACCTTGGTGGGGAAATAACGACTAGTCTTGAATTGCTTGAGGAAGGCAGACATGAAGAAGGTGGCGAAGAACAAGATGGTAGACCAGAAGAGAACGTCTGGGGTGTAGGGGCCGTGGTGGCCACATGCTGTCCCTACAAAGTGGCCCTGTAGACTTACACACTCCTGTAGAAGTTTGCATAGTTTACATTAGCACAGGTTTACTAGAGATGACATAAAATAGACAGTGAGAGAATGGACAAAGGAGAAAAAAGAGACAATGGTTATAAATCTCCAGTGGTAAGGAAACAATTGAAGGGGCGAAGAGTCAAAACTAGATAACAAAGGAGAAACTTGACTATCAAGGCTTCACTGAGCTCAATTACAGACATGCCAGTGAGATGTGTAATCAATTGAATGTCCTCATTACTGTTTGTGAATGTGCTTAAAAGAGGTTAGGCGCTCAAGGGAAGGTCACAGGGTTAGTTGAATGTTAACAAAAGTAAACAATCTGGTGCAAATGTAGTGTGGGCGATCATGTGAGTGTTACTTGGCCGTTAAGTGTGGCTATGTGTGTGTGTGTGCGTGTGGGTGTGTGTGTGTGTGTACATGGTTACATTACCTTGACAGTAAGGTTGGCCCATGGTACAGCAGAAGCTGTGATGTTTTTCTGACTCCATAGTTCTAAGGTTTTATTATTGGGGTTATCAGGCTCTGCACACTTACAGCTACACACATATAGAGCGAGAGAGTTAGAGAGAGAGAGAGTTAGAGAGAGAGAGAGAGAGAGAGAGAGAGAGAGAGAGAGAGAGAGAGAGAGAGAGAGAGAGAGAGAAATAGGGACACAGAGAAAGTGAGCGGAAAGGAGATGCAGCACAATATGGAACAAATCATTATACAGCAGTGAGCCCACATGTTTTTATTATTTGAAATAGAACAAACTGCATAGAGAGAACTTCAGGGATATGACTTAAAAACTATTACAAGAGAGCAGAATGGAGAGAGAACAAAGGTAAAACCACTCAGATACTGAAACAAAGAGAATGAGAACTACATGTCCTTGGTGACAAGACATGCACAGAGGAGGAGGGCTAAAAGATAGGGAGGGAATAAAGCTGATCTCACTATCAGCAGAGGTGAAAAAACTCCATGAAAAACAGGCAGATGAACGCTATAGAGTAATCCCTGTTTTCTTTAATATGGAATGAACATCATGCTCCTTACAATGCCAGTGTGAGTTTGTCCAGGTCACTGTGAGTGTTGATGGGGTAGAGTTCTCCCAGGTGAAAAAGCTTCTCCAGGGCCTCGTAGATGAAGATTAGGCAGATGAGGGCGGCGAAGGCCTCCTCTGTGAACCGCGTGATGTAGCAGACCAGAGAACTGGCATCCGTGGCAACCAACACCAAACACAGCAGGGCGGTCCACAGACCGATGCATGTCCTCAGAGACAGGTAAGACAGGTCATAGTCCCTGAGAGAGTAAGGGGGAGAGGAAAGGAAGCAATAAAGGAAGCACATGCTTGGTCAGTCCAAGAAAGCTTAAGATTGTGTAAAAAAAAAAAAAAAAAAAAAAAAAGGTGTAATATTTTTATGACATTTTATGACATCCATGTATACAGTAGAGCATGCTAAAACTCAAAAATGGGCACATTTGCCATGGCTGGAAAAGCTCTTCATAATCTGATATTGAGAAACGCTGAGAAAAGTATCAATCAAAAGACTGCACCTGTCCTGGCTGACAGTACTAATAAAGTCTGACCAGAACAGAGCCAGACTATAGATTAATCCACCATAGTTGATTATTCTAGTTGCAAGGAATCTTATACTATTTTACTCCTTTTCAACACTTCAGTAAATAATATTTTATGAATAAAGTTCAGGTTATCTGGTCAGTCAAGTACATTTTCATTCTGCTAGACATGAGATGCTGCCCCATCTTTGCTGTAGTTTGCAACCATGGAGCAACAACATGCAGCGAGATACAGATTTCAGCTTCGAAATGTCATAGAGACGTAATTCAAATGGACTCCTTACTTGCAGAATTTGAAGAGGATCTTCTCAAAAACAAGCACAGGGCCTGTGCTGCCCAGAATGGTGAGGGGCTGGCCAGCAAACACAGAGTAGGCCACTCCAGTCATAGATGCACCCAGTAAAGACTCAATGGCACTCTAGGACACACAGTACAGTAAGGAAGACTTGGTGTGTATAGTCAGAAAGTTTCACATTGTCTGTATTCTAGCTATAATGACATTAAATCTGAACTCTCATGCTCTGTAGTTTGGTAACAAATGAAAACTGTGCATAATACACTACTCTGTGTGCGAATGTGGATAGAGTGTGCCTGTGCTCTTACGATGCGTCCCTCAGTTGCCTCCCCCAGCAGTCCTCCGAAGGTGATGACAGGCGACATGCAGGCACAGTACAGAAAGAGAAAGGAGGCCACACACTGCAGGCTCAGACCATCTTTAAAGTCACTCAAATAGAATGGAGCCTTCCTTTTGATGTCCATTATCAGACCACCGAACAACCTGACCACAGCACATAAAGGACAGAGGAGAATTGAGTGACTTTAGAGAACAAAAGAAAGGGCACTCTCTAGGATTCACACTATGAGTGTGTGTACGTATGTGTGGACAGCTGTTATCGCTGTCTATGCCCTGTGTTGGCTTACGCTGCTGGAGTTTGGGGTTTTCAAGCTTACAAGGGTTGTGAACAGGCTCATAATAGAGATTTTAGATACATACTGGAGTATAAAAATTTGCTTCAACCCTAGCCATTGCAATAGACATGGGGTGGGAACTGTGTGAAGTAGATTGGGCAGTATGCATGTGTAGATTGTGGAATAGATTATTGAGCATAAGGCACAATAGATTATAGAGGAAATTATAATTCATGTACATCTTGAAAGAAAAAGTTAATACTAATTTGATTCAGTCAAGGATGCCATTTTTTTTTAACAGTTTAAAGAACAATGGGTAACTGAGACATGGTGTATGCCAAAACTCGGGACATATGGTTTGATTAAAAATGAGTGAAAATTATTTGGAAAAGATATCTGTGTGCTCATATCAGGTCTGGAATGTTGCCTTTACATGTGGGAACTAGAAATTATTTTGGTACTGATTACCATTTATGTGCATTTTGCCATTTATGTGAATTTTTCATTTTATTTTTTCCTTTGTATAATAATTTGAGGAAGTGTTTATTTAATAAGTTTACTGAGAAGGATCTTGATTATTTTTCAGTTGAAAGCTTATTTGAGAGAGAAACATTTGCCTTTGCAGAATATTTGGATAAACCATGGTCACTAAGAAAATGTATATCATATAAGTATTTGTCTGTTGTCTGATAGTATTTCAAATTTGTAATATTATGCTAAGTAACCTACAAGTCTGTGTCTTAAGCTATTGTAATTGTGTCAGTACTTTGTACAAAAAGTTATTGAGTAAATTAAATGATAAACTAACCTGGGCTATGATAAAAAAAAAAAAATAAAAAAAAAAATTGCTGACTAGTCTTGGGGTATCTACACTGTCAAGGGGAACACAACAAATTTGAGATGTTTCCAAAATTTAACAAATGAAGTAAATGACAAGGGGCTGGTGCGTAACAACCAAAGGACCAGGAGAGGTAGAGGACTTGGAGGCTAGATAACTTTTATTTCAAGAAATGTCCTATGATGTCTCACCAGTGCAGCCTAATATGGAAAAGGGATCATATAACTACCTTTATGTGGACTGACAGAGTGTGGAAAGGTAAGATTAAGTAAAGACAGAGTCCAAAGACCCAACATGAGTGGCTGTGAATATCGTGTCAGCAGGGCGAAAATGGAACCCAAGAGAAGGAGCTCAGCAGGCACAGTCAGTGCTGAGACATATTGAGATATTTCTGAAAAGATATGACAAGAGCCTGAAAGATTTGGGCTGGGCATTGGGCAACCTTTATGAATTAAAGCAACTGTGTCAACAAAATAAAGATGGGAGCAGAGCAAATACATAAGTAGCAGCAAAGAAAAACAGAGACAGTGGATGAAGTGGAAAAGCACAAAATGGAAGAAACTTGATGAGAGGGTGTTCTGTGGTATGGAGGCAAACCAATTAAATCCAGCACTTCTGTAATATATGATGTACTACCATCCCCCAAAAATCTCAAAGTCAGTGTGTAGAAGATGATTCTTGCAGTCGCTTAGGTTCAGGTAGCAGCTACTCCTAAATATGTTTTGTCAGGATGCAAAGTTACTCTGTCCCAAGGAGTTGAGTAACTTGAGTAACTGAGTTGTTGAGTAATCTTGGCAACACAGCCTAAGCATCGAGCACAAAGGGTAGTGTAGGCGACTTTAGCTGGATTCAGTGCTGATAGCAGGTGTCAAGGGAGCTGGTTCTGTGACACCAGAGATCACTCCTGAGCCTGCTGGCGGTGCCCTGGTCTAATTCACCAAAATATCCATGATGAGAGCTGTTCATTTAATAAACCTGATGACATACAAGATACACACACTCAACCTTGCAACATTTAGATTGGACAGCTGGTGAATGGTGTTGTCTGTTTGAAGGTCATGTTGATTAATGACAGTGTAGCCAGAGATGTCTTCTATAATCCGAATTTGTGAATTATCATCATTTTGATGTCTGAGTTGAAATCTGTATAAATGCATACCCTGGATGATGGTATTTAATGTGAGATAACAATTGCCAACTTCTGGACAGATTGAAAGGGGCTTCCCTCTCTCTGTGATCCTTCCCAAGATATCTTCCATTTTTCCCTTTTTTGGCTCCTGGATTTTTTTAGGGGAGGAGTTTTTCTTGGGGATTTAGGTCAGGGAGTGTATATCTGTGGGACCGTAAAGCCCTTTGAAACCAGGGCTCTAAATAAACTTGAATTTGAATTGGGATTATGCCACAAAGCACTGCAGCATCAAAGCCTGTGTACTGATACACAGGCTGGAGTATCACAGCTCACCTCCCGGTTCTCTGCAGTTCTGGTCCATGGTGTTCAGCATGTAGTTCTTCCTCCACCTGGCAAGCTGTGCCATTAGGAACTCCTGGCATCTTCCTCTTCTCCTACACGCAACCAGACAGTTCAAGAATATCCAATAACCAATCAGAAATCACAATAACTATATATTGTATATTGTGTAGACAACTACTATTAATGGTGTAGTGGTTGTACCAGTACCACTACAGTATCATTACGGCATGACAGTAATCAAAAGTCAACATACTGCACAGCCATGAAAATGAGTGTTCAAACCAAAAGGACAAATCTGTCTCTATGAATCCCAGCTGATTGGTATACCTGAGAGGGGACATTCTTGGGCGGCTCGATGCGGATGGAAGGGTCCCACTCCCCTGGTGGCAGGACAGTCACCTGGTCCAGGAACTCATCGATCCCAGCCAGCAGGTCACTACGGTCCTTTGCCTTATATGCCACATCATGGAAGATCTGATGCAGAGAGGAAACAAGCATAACTAGACAAGGCTTGTGTGTATCTTTGGAAAAAGAATGGGTTGATTTGGACTGAATTTTCATGGTTTTCGCAGGCGGAGGACTCTGTACCTCATCAGTCATGATTGTTGCCATTGAGCGTCCAATTTCATGGTATTGTTGAGCCTTTCCATCCGGGCCAAGGAGAATGAAGAGGAACCTGTAATTTGCCAGCAGATTTAAAATATGTAAATCATACCTAGAATGGATATGATTTCTTCAAATTCATGACCAAGATAGTTCATTATTTTATGTCTTTGGAAGAGATCTGTACAGAGAAGTGGCTCTTTACCTGGTAGGTATGGGGACCTCAGTGAGTCCAGTGAGCAGCACAGCAGGGGAGAGGCGAACAAAGGCCACGATGGGCCTCTCCAGGAAGTCCAGCTCTCCCACCAGGACATTGGAGGCCTCTGCACCTTCTGGAATCTTCTTCATGAAGTGCATGTCCACCTGGCAAGACAAAGAATAGGCCCAAGTCAACTACTAGGAGTGTTAACATTTTGTTAATATTAGCATACACTTGCAATTATCTTTTACCAATATAAACTCTACCCTTCACACACGTCCTGTAACTTCAAAGCTGACAAGGATGACAGGGCAAACAAAAATGCTTTCCATCTCTGAGTGCACATAATGCACCGCCACTACAGACTCAGCTTAGCTGCAGAGAGGCTTTGTGAGAGATGTCAAAATGGAAGCATGAGATGTATTGCATATCTTTTGATGAAAGTTAATGACTAAATGGAAGCCTTTATCAGAGTCCTATGGCGCCACACCTGTTAAAATATTGCAGAGTGATGTGCTAGTGCTGCAAGAGGCAATGTAGTTCTCCTGTTGGTTCCTAGAGGGCACTATGTGACCTAAATGTTGATTCTGATTGACAGCGCACCCTTTGTTGATGATCAAGGCAGGGAGCTACAGCTACACCACACAACATAATGATACTAAACCCAGAGGGTCTGCCACTGTGAGATGTGTTATGTGGCATGTCCTCTTGTAACAGCAGTGGATATCACTTATTAATGCTGAATGCCTTTTGTGAAGTATCAGCCTCTCTTTAATCAATTCACTGCTATGACTCACTTCTCTTCTGTTGATTTTTTGACTAATAAAATGAACCTTTTATCACAGTGGTGATTCATTAAAATCAGTACCACAAACTCTCTCTCCCTCCCTTACATATACACACACACACATACACAAAAAAGAAACTGCTGAGAAATGCCACACACTGATGAGTAAAACACACTAGTCTGCCATTCTCGGCTGCACGGCGTGCTTGTTTACCTTGCTGAGGTCCATTTGTGTGCCGTCCTGACCAGCACCATTCTTCACCTCTGAGCTAGCTGGGGGAGGTTGGGGAGAGGTGGCCGGTCCTGCTGAACAGAGAAGAGAGTGTGTGTGTGTGTGTGTGTGTGTGTGTGTGTGTGTGTGTGTGTGTGCAAAAGTAGAGTCAGTACATGCCCTATTCATTGGCTGGCCAGCTGCCATGTGAATACAATGATCTCTGAAGGCGGTAATCCTTAGCTTGGCAATGGATCTACTATTTGCTTGGGAACAAGTCTATTGATTTTCGGTTTTCTGTCCCTGAAACATTTCAATGTCACTGTTTATAGACTACGCTCTTCTATCTGTCTGTCTGTCTGTCTAGTTTTCCCTGTCTGATATTTTGTCTGGCTGCCCAGTCTTTATTGGTCTGTCTTATATTTGTCCATCCATTAAATCTAATAGAGACTCTTCTCCCTAAAATAAAGGTGTCTCTGAACTTAACTAAGATTTATAGGATTTGACTCATTTACTGAATGAAGTTAGAGGAATGTGCGAATTTGTGCCTCCTACATTATTTAGCTTCCTCCCAGTACAGTGTTACTTTCACAGTTACACAGGAAAAAAATATGCAGAAAAAAAGTTTTCATGCTGCTGGTCAGGAAATATGATAAGGAATTAACTAAAATGCTTTAAAATCCATTAAAACTGATGAACAATTCAAAAGTCTAAATCAACTCATTCTATGTTCATCTCCTTAAATCGTTTCCTCTCTTTGTCCATGAACAGAATCCCATGGATTCTTACATCTTTTCCTCTCTTAAACCCCCCTTCTCTCTCTCTCTCTCTCTCTCTCTCTCTCTCTCTCTCTCTCTCTTCCCATAACCCACCTGTGAGATGGGGCTCTGACTGCTTGCGGGTTCCCTCAGCGAGGGAGCGCACGATGGGAATGAGGTTGTTCTTCTTCTTCTCATTCTGATGATGGTGTCTCTTCAGCAGAGCCTCGCGCACCCTCACCCTCACGCTGTCATCCAGCTCATGGGACGCCTCCTGGTGGTCCAACACCATGTCTGCAACACACAAACAATCACACATGTAATTCCATTTGCAGAAACACACACATGCACCCACATAGCTAGTCCAGCAATTACTCTGATCATTTTAGACCATCATCAAACTCTTCCCATGTCACTGGCATAAACTTTAATAATGTATGATATATTATTGCTGCCTTAACCAGTACTCTAACCCTAATCCATTCATAATCACTAAACTCCATTCAGCAGTGCAACCCTCAGTAATGCTTAAGCACCTCCTTCACCAAGTCTTTTCCTTGATCTTTGGAATACTTGTTCCTTGCTTTCATTGCAGTTAAATCTGACACATCTGTCAGCACATGAAGATATAACAGAAGTTGTGTGAACTACACTGTGTCTTTGTGGTACAGCATATGCAGGGAGTTGAGACTGCAGAAAACCATCTCTTTGTCTCTCACCACGTCGTCTCCTTCCTGTCTCCTTCTCCCTTTCCTGTCTTTTTGGTTCTGATTTGCTGGATCAGCACTGGTTCCTTCCCTCAGTCCTCCTACTTTCCCTCCCACATAATCAATCAGATCTTACTCTCTCTCTCTCTCTCTCTCTCTCTCTCTCTCTCTCTCTCACACACACACACACACACACACACACACACACACACACACGCCTGCTTGCACCGTAGTGGTGCTGGCAGTCATTCTGAGCACACCTCAAGGCCAATGCTAATGCACTGAGCTTAGAGCCAGCCAGTATAATCTGCCATGTTAATAAGGATGGTGATAAGGGATTCAAGTAAAAGAGTCTGAAATTAAATAAAACCTGCTTCAGAAATGGTACATCTAATGTAGAACCTGCTCTAATTCAGCCCTGTGAAAACATGCGTGCTTCAACCAATACATCATCTGTCAGTGGGCCATCAGTTGTCCATAGTACATAGACTTTAATGACACATAGGGACAGGATTCCTTCAATAATATCTGTCATAGTTCTCACAGAGGTATACAAATACAAGTAGAATTATCCAATCACAGAATTTAGAATAAATTAGACTAAATGGAAAAAAATCCCATTTCCAGTTTCCAGAATCAATAACTTTTTGCACAGACCCTGGTGCAGGGGAACTTAATTGCTTATAGCTTTAAAGTAGACCCACTCAAATTATGTTTGAGTTATTTGGGAATCAGGGTGGTGTAGCCCGTTGCGAAACAGACCTTCGTCCAGATGGCCATCCAGATGAGACCATTACTCTAATCCAAACATGAGGAAATAAAAGCATGAATGATATTTTGAAAACTTGATCGGATCCGAGATGGTACAAGCATGACTAGATAACCTTGTTAGTGTGTTTCTCAAAAGTGAGCTTAGGATTAAAGGCGCACCCATGTTCCTGACAGTTGGATTAACATTATTTGATAAGGGAACCAAAAAAAAGGGACCAAGGGACCAAGAAAAGACTGGATACTAGGATGTAGATGGTCAGGACTATTGGGATGATCAAGATCTCACTTTTATCTGAGTTTAATTAGATAATAAGAAAATTTGCTGACATCCATTTTTTAATATCCACTGAACAGTTTGTAAGACTGAAGAGTGTCAACAGGCTTTACTTGGAGATACAACTATGTGTCATCAGCATAGCAGTGAAATTAAATTTTATGTTTATACATGATGTGGCCAAGTGGGAGCATTCACAGTGAAAATAAAAATAATAATAAATAAAATAAAGAATGATCCGTGGGGGACAAAGAGTGAGGTGAGATAAGAATGTACTTTTTGTCAGATAAGAACAAAACCATGTCAAGGCCATGATATACCAACCCAGAGATTTGTTTGGGCCAAGAAACACAAGGAATGGACATTAGACCAGTGGAAATCTGTGCTTTGGTCTGATGAGTCCAAATTTGAGATCTTTGGTTCCAACCGCCGTGTCTTTGTGAGACACAGAAAAGGTGAACGGATGGATTCCACATGCCTGGTTCCCACTGTGAAGCATGGAGGAGGAGGTGTGATGGTGTGGGGGTGTTTTGCTGGTGACACTGTTGGGGATTTATTCAAAATTGGAGGCACACTGAACCAGCATGGCTACCACAGCATCCTGCAGCGACATGCCATCCCATCCGGTTGGCGTTTAGTTGGACGATCATTTATTTTTCAACAGGACAATGACCCCAAACACACCTCCAGGCTGTGTAAGGGCTATTTGACCAAGAAGGAGAGTGATGGAGTGCTGCGGCAGATGACCTGGCCTCCACAGTCCTGAAGATGAACACATAAACTGAGAGATGGTTTGGGGTGAGCTGGACTGCAGAGTGAAGGCAAAGGGACCAACAAGTGCTAAACACCTCTGGGAACTCCTTCAAGACTGTTGGAAAACCATTTCAGGTGACTACCTCTTGAAGCTCATCGAGAGAATGCCAAGAGTGTGCAAAGCAGTAATCAGAGCAAATGGTGGCTATTTTGAAGAAACTAGAATATAAACCATGTTTTCAGTTATTTCACCTTTTTTTGTTAAGTACATAACTCCACATGTGTTCATTCATAGTTTTGATTCCTTCAGTTAGAATCTACAATGTAAATAGTCGTGAAAATAAAGAAAACGCATTGAATGAGAAGGTGTGTCCAAACTTTTGGCCTGTACTGTATATATATATATATATATATATATATATATATATATATATATATATCATACCTGTGACTTTCCCACATTTATTGTTTTAGGTGTTGATGAATGACCAGAGTCATTTGTTAATTTTGTGGTACTGTGGTGATAATTGTAAAGTGAAAACAGCTGCTAAGTCGCCATCGAAATATATATATTTTTTTAATTTCAGAAACCGCTGGCTGAGCTGCTATCCAGCAGCTGGCAGTGTGCTACAAAATACACAGAGCTACTTGAGGGCCATAGCCCAACCTAATGGAAAAATCACACCACGCCACTAGCTGAACTGTAGATTTGAAACATCTACCTTGTTCTTCCTCTAACCAACCAAGCTCAATCCCAAAAACTTGTTCTGTTCTACACTCTTCAGCTCCATTTTCTTGCATTTTTAAAATATATGCAGTGGACAGAAATGGGTGCAAAATTACTATTTCATGCGTAAGTTATTTACAAGTAATTTCTTAATTAATCAGTTCATTTGTTTTCTTTTCCCAAAATAAAAAGACAACACATTTCATCATTCACAAAAATTAAGATCAAAACAAATTTAAAAAAGGGGACATCTTTCATTTGCTTTCTCTTTCTGGGTGCAGTGAGTGCAGGGAGCAGGTGCTGATGGCAGAATCACATGGGGGAGAGGAGAGGAGGAGAGGAGAGGGGAGGTGACAGGAGACAGCCAGGCTGTTTCGTCTATACCTCCTGTCACTTTCTGATCATGGAGATGAGTGTGTGTTGAAGAGCGAGTGCGTGTGTGTGTATGAGTCATTCTGAGTATGCATGTTTGTGTCAGACCTCATCTCATTATTTGCCAATAATTTTAACCATTTAATTGAATATATTTGCAGTACCAGATGTGTGGGATTTTGTCACACAGGACAACACAGAGTATTTGAAAGTCAATTAATTAGGCTTTTCTATGACTGACAACTTCTGTGTGTGTGTGTGTGTGTTTGTGTGTGTGTGTGTGTGTGTGTTTTCTGTGTCTCAGTGGTAGTGTTTTAATAACACTTATTTTCAGTGGCATGTTCAGTCTCTTCATCCACCAGAAATGTTCCCCTCAGGCTTGTATGTTTCTCTGATCTCTCTAGAGGATAAATCCATTTGTAACCCACATAAATGAGATATCAAGGCATGGCCTGTTTTATATCAATTAATGTAATACATGAATCGAGAGCAGAGGCCAGCAATGACTCATCAAGAACAAGAAAAGATCAAGGAGACACAAGAAAAGGGAGCAAAACCGCCTACGCTCAATTAAGTAGTTTCGTTTTAAAATCAGATATCAATTTGTAAAATTAACAAGTATTTTTATAAAATGACTGAAAACACAAAACTCCAACAAATTTTAACACTTTTTAAAGAATAGTTTTAAATGGCAAAATAGTACGACTCTACAATCAGTATCCTCTTTATTCTGAAGATACTGAATAATCAATTGCAGCATCTTTTTCCAAGATGGCTGGATACTGTTGGAGTATATCTCTTGAATTCAGATATATTTCAGGTGGAGAAATTCTAACCTGCAATCTCTTCGATGCAGTCGGCACGCATGTCGAGCAGCACGCTGCCGTTGATGATGCAGCTGCGCAGCTCAAACAGGCTGTGCAGGGAAAGTGTGGCAACATAGGGCTTACTCCACCTCTCCCCGCCATCCTCCACATCTTCCTCAAACTTCAGCCACCTGCAAGATGAAGAGGAAGAGAGGAGGTTACAGCAGACAGACAGACACTCGATGTTCACTGCAGACAGAAACTGAGGAGTTTTATACCGTGACCCACGCCTATCACCTTTACATCTGTCACTGTGTGGTCTACAGTGATGGGAGTAACGGCGTTACAAAGAAACGCCGTTACTAACGGCGTTACTTTTATCAGTAACGAGTAATCAAAGAAATTACCATTTCCCCCGTTACAACGCCGTTACCATTACTGACAATAAAATGCGGCGTTATTGGCCGTTACTTACTACTAATAATTATTATTATTTTATTATCCTATTCAAAAAATATGCGTCTTGTGGAGGAAAAGCGGTGTGTCAAACGGTCGGACTTTGCAGTTTTTCGTAACTTATCAACATGCATGGAGAATGACTGAGCACAAATTACAGAAAGTGTATGTGTTCCCCAACGGCAGAGCGGATAGTATCTCCGCCTGCCATACAGAAGACTGGGGGTTCAATTCCCCACCCGGACAAGCTGGCATCAATACTTTGAACTATAATTAATTACTTTTTCAAAGTAATGTGCCCAACAATGATAGATGAAATTTGACAGCAATGTCCACACTGCAACAGCAACACAAAAATATGTGCATTAATAAGAGGATTTAAGAAAAGAAAAAAGTAATCATAAAAATTACTTTCCCCAGTAATTGAATTACTCTTCTGCAGCAGAAATTGAGTAGTAATCAAAATTACTTTTTAACAGAAGTAATTAGTAATTGTAACTTATTAGTTTTGTGAGTAATTGGTCCCAACACTGGTGGTCTACACCCTTTTAAATGCTCTTTTAGGAAAGCATCTTTGACATACAGAAGATGCAGAAGTGATATTTCACCAGGCATTTATATGTGGAGTGCAAACTGTCAGAAATTTAGATACGGAAAAAATAGCAATAACTCTCTCTGGTGGAAAAAAACGAATTAGAGGCAGATAGATGCAATTTGCTGGTGTTCATTGCCAGGAAATAATTCCCAGTGAAACTATTTGCCCTTGAGGACTGTGGATTATGTTGGTATCTATGTGGGAGAAGCTGTTTTCACGTCTAAATTTTTTACAGTTTGATCTCCCCATGAGACAGGGGAGATCACAGCAGACCGGAAACCTCACAAAATCACTCTGAAAACTATCTGGATGGGTAGATTGCAGAGGTAAGAGGTAAGCTTGAAAATATAATATTCTGTATTTCCAGTGAACTCTTCTTCTAAAAAGGGGATTTGATGCCCTGCAGCGTGAAGGAGGGCACAGTGAGATTCGTGTCATTCCTTTCTACTGAGAATTTTACCTTGAGCAAATTGACAGAAAAAATGATCCAGTAAGTGTAAAGCATAAAGTAACTGCCCCTTTCTACAATTCCCTTTTCACAACAGTACAGCTGTAGAGCTGCCCCTCTGTCAGAGGCATTACTGCCAAGCTTTGCTGCCAACAGCTCCCAGAGGAGATCCTGACCTGGCTGTTTCCTTCCACTCAGCATCCTTGCCATCTTTCACACAGATCTCATCCAGCTCAGTGAACAGCTCATGGGCCACATGTTCAGCATCCTCCTCTGTTCCCAGAATGAACTGGACCCGCTGGGACGGCGTGTCTGGATGAGTCAGGGGGAGGCAGAAGAGGTGAGCCTTGTTTCTCATAGGATTTTCATATGCAAAATACAACATGTTTTCTTGTTGTGTGCTTTACTGAGATGAAATTTACACACAGAGAAGATAACCCAGACAAGCACATACCTGCACATTTACTGATGCACACACACACACACACACACACACACACACACACACACACACACAACATGCTGACTATTTTTTGCTAATCAGTAGCTAATTAGTAGGCTTGTCAATTTTACCCTGGGGTGCTGGGCACCACTGTGTATGTGTGTGTGTGTGTGTGTGTGTGTGTATGTGTGTGCAGTGTTGTAATGTAACAAAGTACAAACACTTTGTTACTGTACTTAAGTAGAATTTTCACATATCTGTACTTTACTTCGTTATTTATATTTCTGACAACTTTTACTTTTACTCCACTACATTTCCGAGATAAAATGTGTACTTTTACTCCGATACATTTCTCTTAACCATCTTCGTTACTCGTTACTACAAAATAAAAGTTGAGTTGGCGACGTAATTCCTGTTTGTTATCGTTTCAACCGCGGCCGCCAAGTGCGGCGAAGAAGAAAAAGCTCCGCCACCGGACACAGTGGGTTATCCGGCTGCTCATATATGAATCCCCGCAGGCTTTCTATGTTTTTTTCGGCAGCATCTTTGTGATTTTTTGTGCATTCGTTCAAAGACAGGGTGACATATTTTAGGCCATTTTCGTCGTGGCGAATGCTGAAGAGTCGGGCTTTAATTTGCGGTTGCCCTTGTTCGCCCTGCGTCCCATATGAAGCTGCACGTTAAACCAGACTTTAGAGACAATCTCCCAAGGTGTGTTTGAACTTCGTGCCTGAAAGTGCTTCATCTTCTGGCAGTCTGCCTCGGTTATGGCTTAGTGGAGGGAAGATTTGCCAGGTCCTTCTCGGCGGAATTTCTTTACCACACCGGAGAAAACATTGTTGCTGGTGGTGAATTCAGCGTCTTTTAACAGACACCAAGCACCTCCTCCAACCACTCATCCAGGCTCAGGCCACCCAGCAAATCAAAATTCACTGCAAAGTCTGACATTTTGTTTACAAAAGTCTTGAAACAAATGTTACCCAACGAGTAAGTTGAGCGCAGAGTAGTTGGTTGCTAGGCAACGCTATGTCCGTTTACACTGGCGCAGGGATATTTTGTGCTGCGGTCTGCCAGTGGGTTACACTGATTTTACAACGGCATGGAACGCGGCTCAGCCAATCACATTTCAGGATGGGAAGCACCCGTTTTATAATTTCAAATAATAACTCGCTCTCATGACAGTTGTGTTGTTGCCAGTTGCCAAGTTCAAACAGGGAGGTTGAGAGACAGAGAGAGAGCTGTTGATGGTGACAGAAGTTTAACGGTAATGTTAAAAAGTTGAAGCTTTTTTCTCCTGTACCCAGGTTGCTTTTACTGTAAGGAAGCCACAATGAATTCACAAAATTCTAACCGTTCACTTTGTTTAAATACTTTTATTTCTAATACAGAAAATATCAGAAAATTACTTTTGACACTTAAGTACAGTAAATGTCAGGTACTTTAAAACTTTTACTCAAGTAATATTCTAAAAGGTGACTTTAGCCTAACTTCTACCAAAGTCATTTTCTGGTAAGATACTTGTACTTTTACTCAAGTAAATTCAATTAATTAGGCTTTTCTATGACTGACAACTTCTGTGTGTGTGTGTGTGTGTGTGTGTGTGTGTGTGTGTGTGTGTGTGTGTGTGTGTGTGTGTGGTTAAAGCAGTATTGATACGTTTTGTTTAACAACCACTGCCTCTCCTTGTGGAGAAACAAACACGTGTGTATATGTACATGTACAACACTGAGCTATGACAGAATGTGTTATTCTTTCTTCAGGTATATTAGATGTTGGATTGAATCTTATTACTAAACTGTTGTGTTAAACCAGTGACCAGTAACTGACCTACGTATGCATGAGTGTGTGTTTGTGTTTGTGTGCAGGTGTCGATCTGTGCATGTGCACATGTGCACTCAGTTGTTTTGCTTGCTCCAGGCTGTTGTTCTTCTGACTCACAAGTGACTATATGAGCACATAACACCTGAAAAACACTGAATTTGAATACAGAGAGATGATCTTATCAATAAAAGAGGAGGTTGTGGAAAGGGGTTCAGGGTTTCAGATGTACTGTGTGTGTGCATGCATATGTGTTTGTGTGAGTGCAGGTGTGCGTGTGTGTGTGTGTGTGTGTGTGTGTGTGTGTGTGTGTGTGTGTGTGTTACCATGAGTGGATGTAGCAGTTGCACTCTCCTCGCTTGGCTGTGTTGTGCTGCTCCCTGGCCTTCTGTCTTTCTTGCGGTGGCGAGAGCTATGGGGCTTGTGGTGACGATGACTCTGCCTGGGCATTCGCACTCCCACAAACAGAGTCCTGTGGCCTGGGAAAGGCAGAGGTAATTGACAAAAAGAGAAAGAAAGACAGATGTAGAGGGACAGACAGATGTAGCGAGGAAGGAGGGGCAGAAAGAACAAGAGCAAAGATGTAAGGAAGAGTCAATTGAAATGATCTAATCATTTTACTAATTCAATACTGTAAGTCATAGGGTTTCAGATTTCATGTTCAGGACCCCCAAGTTGACTCTCTTTAAGCCCTGGACCTCCACTTGAAGTGATTTTGCCCTCAGGACTCTGATATGACAAGATATTTCGTGTTAATTATGAAATTGTCTTGGTGTCATACTTCGTCGTAAATTGAATGCGGAGAGATTAAAATATTAAAATGATCACTTATATTATTCTGTGTTGTAGTGATCTGAAACCTGAGGAAAATCACTTGATTTCTCTCAAAAACATGGATAAAAATGGCAGTTAGCAAATTAACAACACAGTATCGTAACATTAGTTAAAAAAACAAACAAACAATAAAATGACTTGAAAATTAGCAAATAATATTTAAACATTCAGATACCTTTCACACACACACATTCAAATTTAAGTGAAACTAAATTATTCCTTATTTTGCTGAGGACTCAGGAGCCCCATGGGGTCCTCTGACCGCACTTTGAAAACCATTGTTGTAAGAAACACTCATACACACAACTGGTAAACAATTGCCTTCACAGCACATCATCGTCTTTAAAACATAAAAAAGGAAACTTTTTCAAGATCTATTTTCTTCCTCAGACCATCACCATTTTAGTCTCTTTACGTATCAGTGTTCTAGTATTGGTTTAGTGGGTTAACTTCAAGTCAGAGTGAGTAGACCCTGGCCCTGGCCTGGATTTTCTTGTTTGAGCTTGTTTTCTTGTTTTCTGGGCATCAGCCTCTGGGTAGTGGGTGTGTAGCTCCCAGCCAATAACAGCATGCAGAGCCAAACTGATAGCATGGCATCCAAAAAGAATGAAAACCGCGGATGCAGACCACAGAAAAAAGGAAAAATTGCAAGGTGAAACACCAAGCGGGCAAAGCTCATTCCACAACAAGAGTGAACTCAGTTGGCCTGTTTCCTCTTGGACAGGAAGGAGCTGGTGGTTTCCTCAGAAGCAAAAACTCACTATCGGTGGTAAGCTCAGCCAGGGAGGAGGGGCTAACTTGGAATGTTTACAAACCTCAAGTGACACATCCTACTCATCCTGCCTTTAAGGACTTAAGTGACAAAGTTTCCTTTAAACACCATAAAACATCTCTCTGTGTTTTGATGTGTTTCCCTTATTGCATCAAATAATTTAGCTGTGACAGATGTTCTTATAGCTTGGGCACTGACAAGTTGGCTCCTTTTTAATATTGTCTCTTTCTGTTATTTTCCTCATATTTTCAAATGTCACAACTCATTTAAAGCTGACACATACTACTAATTGGCATTCAACATAATAAGACTTGCACAATTAGCTACTATTGTGATTGTGATGTTTCCCTAATTTTGTCCACTGTCTGCACATAAGAAACATCAGTTTCTCTTCTTATGTTGGGATGATTAAAGCAGTGGTGTAGTGAAGGATATACACAGGTAAAAGGAGTGTACCCACCTCTTCATTTGTTATTTTGGAGTATACTCACCTAGTCTATAACACTGAAAAATAAAGGAGAATATACCCAATTCCACCTCAGACATCTACCTACCTACTTAAGTATACCCTCCTCATCATCTTTCACTGTAGCCCTGAGTTAAAGTAATAATGAAGTTCAAGATCAATAAACTGAAAGTTAGAGATTGGCCTGAAACTCCACGGGAAGAGTCAGAGGGACCAGTGGCATCTCTCTGCCCTAGATAAGTAGCCGAGAGGCTGGTGCTGGCAATATGGCATGTTAACAAGAGACTTTCTCACACCATGTTTCAGCGTCAGGGGACAATGAACAGCTGTGGAAATAATCAGAAAAATGAATAAATCTGGTTAGGCGAATCATCATGAATAAAATATGATGAAACAAGATGTTTTGGCAGTGGATGTGCTGAGATATTGATGTGTGTGTATGTGTGTGTGTGTGTACACTACAAATATATTTTGAGATACAATGATGATACAAATCTGCTGAGCTCGAGCTGAGTGTTCTGTTTCCAAGCTTATTATTATTCCTTCAGGAAAGTGATAATAGTGTTAGCAACACATTGTGACACACACACACACACACACACACACACACACAAACACCTGTCTCTCTCCACTGATGACAGATTACTCCCTCCCTTAGCCACTAGATTCATTATTAATGCTCAGCGCTATTCATCTCCTCCAGACAAGGAGGCACACTCACAAACATCCTCATGTCCTCAAAATACCTCCACATGGATACTATCTGCTGCAACCTCAGGCACAAACACACTCAAGGGATATGATACAGATACAAGGGGAGAAAAAAAAGAAACGATTCAGTCATGCATCAAATTCAGTTCCGTTACACCGTATGGTCTCTCTCTCTCTCTCTCTCTCTCTCTCTCTCTCTCTCTCACACACACACACACACACACACACACACACACACAAACCCAACAACAAGATCATCCCTCAGTTTTCTGCTAAGACACCTCCACAGGAAAAGCCAGGTCTCAGATCAGGTTACTCACCTTCTAGCTCCTCCTTCTCATAGTGGATGTTCAGGACTGAGCTGGTGCCTCCCTGGTCTACCACCACCTCCTCGTCTGGCCTCTGATGGAAAAACACACACACACACACACACACACATGGACATACATTTTATATTTGTGTAAAGTTAATATTATATGGGGTTCCATTTGCTGCCAAAAAGATGTTACTGCATATGGTAATGTGCTGCTGTGTATGGTGTTACCACTTGTTTGCTTAATTGTCATCTTGGTTGGTTGGTAGTTTATTACCTATTGTTTGCATCCATGGACCTGGTTTCATATGTTGTTAATCTTTTACCTACCAAACTCACAAATACAGCATTTAGTCGAAGCCATTTTGCAGAAAAGAGGTCAGAACAGTAGATTTAGGCAACTGGAAACAATAATTTACCAACCAGAATTATTAAATTATCATAAATGATCATGTTTTGAATAAAATTATCATACAAGACCAAACAAAGAGAAACCATCAGTACAAATATGTAATTTTACAAAAAACAACCTTTTTTGGCACTGTGTACTCATTTACTCTCGCCAATTACAATAGCCAATTCACAACATAGGCTACAGTAAACTTTAGAGTATGCACACCATGCAGCAAGTAGGATAAATTATTGGCTATGTTTCCCTCTAAAAACAAAAACAAACAAACAAACAAACACAAAAGAAAAGAAAAGAAAAGAAAAACTGATCCTGAATCAGCAGTCAGGAAATAAAGTTAACTTATGCATTATTTCTGTGAAACAGTGTTTTGGCCAATTGTACAAGTACAATAATTACTGTACATCTGCTGGTACCAAGACACAGTAATAGTGCTGTGCGGTGCCAACAGTAAGTGTCTATGGGAGTGTGCACTCTTGCACCATGGACTCTTCTGAAAGTTTCTCATGCCCTCTGTCTCTACCATGTTGAGTTGTGGAACAATTCTGCTATGTAAAACACACCTTAAGCCCTTGAGGATCTGTCTGTGAATGGAGAGCAGAAAGGTCATTATGTCCAGAGGTATCCTTTTAAAGAGAGGCTATACTCAGCCAGTAACAGAGCCACTAATAGGCCAAAGTGGCGTGAGCTTTTCAAAGATGAGCATCAAATTCCAGACAATCTATTCTCAGACTGTCTGGCACAGACACGGATGGATGGACAGGAAGACATGCACACGCACACACACACACACACACACACACACACACGCACACGCACACCCACACACATATCAGAGATAAACACAGTATGAAAGGCAGATCTTCTAGTTGGAGAATGTGCTAGGCTGTACTATCCAGGCGAAATCAAATCAAATCTAATCAAATCAAATTAGCAGAAGGGCATATCCATCAGTGGAGCTGCTGCTGGCAGAGCGCCACAGGTCACTGCTGCTCTTTACCAATCCTATGACATGGCACTCTCATAAACAGGTCTTTTTTCTTACATCATGCTGCAGGTGAGTTATCCGCACTCATGTATGAGACCTGTGATAATGGGGGCACTCAAATGAGGGAACCTCCAGAGTGACTGAGCTGCTGCAGTCTGTCTCTCTTTCAGTTCCTAACTCCTAACCTCTAGTAGACCCATTTCCATCTTTACAAATCATGTATTCTCATATTCCAGAGTTGAAATCTTGTTTTTATCAGTGTAATGCAATAATCCCACTAGTTTCCAATGCATTTTCACCTGTTTCACGAAGTACGTGGGGTTGGGCTGGGCAGTGTAAATATGTTGAACCACGGCAGAATAAGGCAGATCCGCACACTAGCATCATGAAAATGACACTTGATTAAAACATTAATGAAACAGAGCAGGACCTTGATTATCTGACCCTGGAATAGCCTATATGGAATGACCAATTAACCACACTGCATGTTATTATTTATTTATTTATTTATTTTTGTGATCGTGAAGTATTCTCCAGTAAATTGATCTATTATTCATTGGTTAGTTTGTTCCATCATTTATTGTGCGTAGTCACAATAAATGATTTCTTTGATGCTGCTGTTGTCCCGAAGTGCTTGCGTACAACTGTAATTTACTGCCAAGCCTACATGTTTGTGGTTGTAATAGTGGAATTAGAAGGATAATTATTCTGTTGTGGCCGGAGCAGAAATTAGATTCTCACATGTAAATTGTGTCAGGCATTTTTTAGTGAGCTTGGATAATACAGCAATATGCTGGTGCGGATAGTAAAGACAGGAGAATGACACTTCATTTTATATCATTAGGTAAACAACATCTGGTGACTTTTGTTTTCCTAAACACATGTGAGAGACATTAACTGTTCCATATGCAGAAAGATCATGTGCAGCTCATATGTAACATGTTCTCCAGACTTGCTGGCGCCAGTTCTCAGCTATAGATTTGGGCTGACCATATTTTAACATGGCAACATCATGACCCTGTGAACTCTGGACACTACAGTGGATAAAGAGAGGGTATAAAAATCATGTTATCAATGGTTTAAAGACTATTTATGCCATGATATAATTATTTTGATGTGTTCTTATGAGTGTTTCCATGTTTATCTGAAATACCTCAATTCCCCAGGAGTTCTGATAATAAAGGTTCTACTTTAAGTTTAGCATTAGGACTTGCTGACTGAAATTTAACCTTTGGTGCATCTCTCACACAGCTAGATGCTTCCGGCCCCTACATAAACACATCTGTGTGTATGTGAGTGTGTGTAGGCAGTGGATCCAGAGAAGGTGGCTTGAATGGCTAACATTCAAATCAATAGGCCTAGTTAAAATCAATAAATAATGACAAATGGGTGATGGGTTGTTCTCTGCCAACAGCAATAAAATCTTTAACTAACCTCTAACTGTGCACACATACTTGTGTATAAAGGCAGCTCTACATAATGGATGCTTCTGCCCACTCAATATAGACACATCCATATGAATGTGTTTGTATGAGTGTGTGAGGATGGTGGGTGCAGAATTGGCTAGGAATGAAGAGTGGCAATAAAGCTAAAAAAAAAAAAAAAAAAAAAAAAAAAAAAAAAAAAAAAAAAATGAAATCAAATGAACATTTTGAAGGGTAAGTAATGTAAGTGACTGGATGGCAAAGCAATCACATTTTTAAAATCTTACTATCCAACATTTCAGGAGAGTTTAATGCTGAACATCAGGTAGGCTGAAACCTTTTTTTCCTTCCAAAATACATATAATTTGGGAAATTAAAATTTTCTTGCCATTAAAGTCAATAACTAAACCATAAATCATTAAATAAGGAGAAACAGAATGATAGATGGGCACATACTGTAAGACTGCAATTACTGAAAAATTTGCCCATTATCAAATTCTGAACAGCTTCAGAGCTCTCACTGCTTGAACCTTTGGGGAATTATGCGATTTTTCACTGATACTGAGTGTCCACAAAATGAAACTACTTGGCCCACAACAGCGCCACCAACAGGCCAAAGTCTCCAAACATCAAGCAGCATTACAGAAGGCAGCTTACACAATGATTCATTTGAAGTGACACAATTATAGTGATGGAAAGGAGGCAATTTGCTGCTGTAAATTGTGCAGGAGACATTAAACAAGTATGCCATTTCTAATGCAGATGTCCCGCTGGGCCTGTTGGTGACACTATAGAGGAAAGGTCATGGGGTCATCAAAATTGCCAGGTTTCATCCTCAAGGCAATGTGAATGTTGACATCAAATTTCATGGCAAAGTTAAAAATCATTTTGAGATATTTCTGTGCAAACAATTAGACCTACTGGTGGTGCTAGATGGAAGGTCACAGGCTCAGGAAAATGGACAGATTTCATCCTCGAGGCAAAATTCAGTTTTGGAAATATGGCCCTCTGGACCTAACTCCCAATCGAACAATACAGTGATTTACAGGCCCCCACCTGGGGCAAAAACAACAAACTCATGTAACACTCAAAACAAAAATAAATTTAAAAAAGACACAGGGAGCATGATCTGCAGTAACACTGCAGACTCTAAATCACAGGCATTAACTAGTCTGTCATTCTGGATCATCACAGACTTGGAGCAGGGTCATTCTTTTGGCATTTACAGTTGTGTGTGTACGTGTGATATGTGGGTGTGTCCATCCCTGGCCTCCAAACAATGTTTGCAGGGAGGATGACACACTCCATTCAATAAGACTCCCTTTCCAGAGTTAGAACTGGGGCGCCGACTCAGCCTCTAAAGATCTATGGCCTCTGCTATGCAGCCTTTTACTGTAATTGGTGAGTTCCATATCAAGCTAGCAATAAATGCCAACACACACTGTGGCTCAGACTGCTGCATGAGTGCCACACAGGCAAAATGACTGCAATCCATCTCCTTGCAGCACTACTGGGAACAGCTGAGGATTTGTCTCACTGAAGTGGAACTGTAAATGACTTGATGTGTCAGAGCAGCATCGGAGAGGAAAATCTTTGCATATTCTGGTTGAACACATATGATTTGGTTTATTAGAACTTTAATAGACAATATGTGCTTTCAGTGCAAGGTTTTTTTTTATTAAAGCATTTCAGGACATGAAACTTAATGTCCATTAAAATACAAAGTGAGTGTATATGATGTGTGTAAGCTCATGATTTTTTGTGTCTGTAAGTATGCGTGCATGTGTGTATCTGTGCAAGAAAGGAAAAGCAGTGAACAGTGGGCGCTGATTGACTTTTGCTGGTTCTCCCTGGGGTTTGGTTGATAAAACACCACTCACAATTTATTGATTTAAAAAAAAAACATGTCAGAATCATTTGGGTGTTCTGCCTGCAGTTATGAACAGTGACAAATGGGGATAGTGCTGTGTGAAGGTTTGTGTGTGTGTGTGTGTGTGTGTGTGTGTGTGTGTGTGTGTGTGTGTGTGTGTGTGTGTGTGTATGGATACTCACTACAGTCCTCCTCTCTGTCTCATTCACTTTGCCTCTCCTCTCATCCTTCAAAGGCTGTTTCACTGTCAGACTTTAACCGTTTCTATCAATCATACTCAACATATGTATCTATGTATCTGTTTGTCTATCTATCTACACTGACTACATCTATCAACAGGATACAGTATTAGCATCAGTTTTTGATTAAGTTGATTTGAATTAACATGCAGCACAGGCTGGTGATTGCCTCATCAGGCCACGGGCAAAAAAATAAAATCAAACTCCAAGATCTTTCTGCTGTGTTTTATGGCAAACCTAATGAAATCAGCACCAATGGGGGTCTATAATTAACAAAGTCATCAAAAACAGCTTTGTGATCCCAAGACCGCCAGCTCCCTGCATGGTGTTAAGTCACAGGTGTAGGTGTCCTGGCACTGCTAAAGCAAAGCCCTCCCGCTTCTCTCTCTCTCTCCGCCATATCAGCACTCTGGGATTTCTTTGACTTTCCATGACTAAGCACTTCTACATCCCGAGACAATTCTCTCCTTCTGAAGGGAGACTTACTTAATTAGTGAGCCAAACTGTGCCAAACAATGACTGTAGAGCTCATGTTTTATGATGATGTTTGTGCATGGGGTTCAAGTGCGGCAGTGGCAAAAAAAAACACCATTAGAGCAGGATTTTGCTGGTGATTTAGGCTGATATTCTGTGTTAAAAATATTGTTTTTTCTTAAACAAGTGAAACAGTCTGCCAGTGGGATGAGATAATCCCATTTGTTTCTAATGCACTTTCACCTGTTTCAGGATCTGGTACAAGTACAAAACATGCTGAAACAAGGCAAAATACAGCAGATTAGCCCACTAGTGTAAAAAAGACATTTGATTCAACACAATTCTTGTATCTGCTCTGTAGACGAAAGGGATTATCTCGTCATACTGGCAATATTTTGCCTTGTTTTAAGAAGTTGTTCAGACTGAATATGAAATTACTTTTTTGAGATGAATATTTTTTTTGCAGTGAAGTGTGTGATTAACATGCTGTCCTTCATAAACAAGCTTTGTCAAAGTTCCCGAGGCACTGAACTCCCACCTGTTGCGGTGAAAAGGCTCAGTGGCCAACAGTGCAAGACTGTGGTTCTACTGAACAGCTCCTATATGCAAATATTTAAGTATAGTTCAACCTTTCTCCTTCACAAAATACGAGTGCCAACTAATTTACTGTGTCTATAGTTAAACTCCTTTTTTTAATGGAAAGGTAATTGAAAACTCATAACAGAAACCACACACTGAGGTTTAGGTATGGTTTGTGCATGCCACAGAATTCAAACTTTTCTCCCAATATATCTCCGTCTCTCTGTACAACTACATATCATTAAACCCCCCTAACAATTCTGCATTTATTCTGTTATCATGGGGCAACTCCAATAAAAGCGGCAATATTATGGCTTTTAGGGAACACTTAAGTTAAAAAGCAGTATATCTCCCTTGCCTCTGAATAGGGACAAATATTCTGACTCCTTGAAGAAATTGCTGAAAACTACACACAAAAAATACATTTTTACGACCGGTTCAGAGGCCTCAACTATGAGCAAAGAGGGCTATCTGAATCATAGCTCATATATGTGTACAATGAAAACAACACAATTCCAACCTTTGATATCCAGAGCAAATGTAACAGACCTGCAAAAAAATCTTAAGCTACATATAGGATAATTGATTTTTGCATAATAATTAAAACACACACACACACACACACACACACACACACACACACACACACACACACACAACAATGATGTAATTTTTAACGGCAGAACATGTGACCAAATCTTTACACTGTATCAAAGGCAAAAAACACATCAAAACTGCTTGTCACTATAAGTGCTTGATGTTTTGCATTCACTGAGTCAATCATTATTTTTGAGGTACATTGAATGTAATTTAAGTGAATGCTCTGAAAACCTAAACCTTAAATGGCCTAACTATGAGTAGAGTAGATACTAGTGCGCCTCATGCACACATACATTCTCTGACTAATTCTGTCCCTAACCCTGATGCTCTCTCTCTCACTCACTCACACGTACACACACGTACACACACACACACAAACACACACACACTCACACAAACTGTTATCAGTCAGTGCAGCTGTAGCTGGTGAATTAAAGCTTCCATGCAGTGTGTGGGTTTGGGATCAAGCTGGAGGCAATGTAGTCAGCTCCATTAGAACTGGAGCTTCACCAACCGCACAGACAAACCAAGAGAGGGGGAGAGAGAGAGAGAGAGAGAGAGAGAGAGAGAGAGAGAGGTGGGGGGGGGGGGGGACTAAAAGCTCTTTGTCCTAGAAAAGATGGGAGACCATCAGATCTCATCAATTTGTTTGAATCCATTTGGTGAATAGAGAAAGGATGGAAGAGAGAACACTCTCCTGTTGCAAGCTTCAGCTTCAATAAGATAACTACAGAATGGATGAGACTGTGTTTCAGAGACGGCGAAATATGACATGACAGAAAACACAATCTCTGTCATTTGTTTTTGATAACCTTTTGTGCTATGGCAGCATGTCTACTCGGTGATGTGCCACCATCTGAGTCACCGCTGTTCTTAACAGAGCATTATTCATGGTCAACCTGTGTCCATCCATGTCACACTTCATTAGTGCTTTGAGTTTAAATACCATTCTCTCCATAATAGCAAAATCATGCAGGAATGTGTTTTTTTTAACAGGTTAATGGTTCCCTGCTATTCACCACTCACCTTCCCTGTGTCACCTTAAGTGCTTCACCTAATTGAAACTACACAAGTCACTTAAAATGTTGTTTGCTTTGGTACTAGACCGTGTGTGTGCCTGGGTGTGTATGTACGCGAGTGCATGTGCGTGTCCACCCCAGCGTGAATGTGTGCATGATTTTCCATTGACAGAGCAAATGATTTATGTTTTTCTACCCGCTTGCATCTCCTGGCAACCCCCCCTTTTTCTTCGCTCTTGTCCTCTAGCTCAGAGAATCAGTCACAGTGCTTGGGAGGGCGTGACTCCGTAATTATTTTCCACACAGCTTACTGCCGCCCCACAATCAAAGCAGCCCACTGCTAGCCCCAAAATGGCTGCCTGCCCTTGAGTTTCTGCCCTTCACAAGCTTATCAATGCTAATCACTCATGGGAGAGCAACTGTACGGTGGGGCTGCCTTGTGGCTGGGTTTTAATAGAGAGTGATATGATGGCACTAGATCAGTAAAACTGAAAGACCCAAGGATACTGTCACATCAGCTTTTTACTCCCAGCTAGGAGAGAAACATACAACTAGTTAGATGGTTTTCTCTACATCTCTCTACTTTAAGTCAGTGCATTGCAGGATATTGTATTTTGTCTGAAATGAGACAACTCAGGTGACTTAATATGAGGTATTATAACAAACATCTGAATGATAAACAATCATAAAAAGCTATTATTTATTTGATGCATTTCTATCATGCATTCTTTTGCAGTATTACTTATTGGCCCATATGTTTTGGCCCTCCTTCACTTCAAGAGGAGCTGAAGAAATGGGATCATTGCCCTATGCTTTTTTAATAACCAAGAAAATACAAAAGACATCCTCTAACATGGCAGATTGTCCCCGATGACCATGAGATCCCCATGGCCTCACATGACAAAAGAATGTTAAGAGTCAGATACACAGTAGCCTATTTATGAGGTTGATAAAACCCACATTTGACCGTCCTTGTGTCCATGTCATTGTAGATCAAAGGGAACGCACACACACAAACACACACAGATGCAGAAACACCCCTCTGCGAACAGCAAGGATGATTCGTCTTGTGAGAGGAACTATCTCATGTAGAGTCTGTGTTCCTAAAATACATTTCTGACTATTTCTTAAGACAGTTCCTTTTCCTGATGTGAAGAAGTCCTTTTAATTGTCATATGTTTAAGTGCATATATTGTTTGATATACCAACTGCAACTGAAGAGTCATTGACATTGTAAAATGCAAACAGGGGAAATCATCTGTAGGTTGTGACTGCTGTTGCTGTAAGATCTAACACATTTGTTTTTATCTATTTATCTGCAGGTTTACATGTTCTTTCAAGTACTGAGATCATAGCTTTACTGCAATTACCACTGAAAATTGAAAAAATGCATGACTGAATGTGAAGATGGAGCTGTTTTGAACTATCTTTTTGTTGATAAAACTTTTTGAAAAAAAAAAAAAAAACATTGCTGACAACAACATTATGCAATATCATAAGATCTTGTCAATTTACAGCACCACAGGGAAACAGATGGAGCAAATGGCTTTCCTCCGAAACAAATAGAGCAGCAATGATTTGCATTGCACTCTCCTGACCGAATGGGACAATCGATGTGTAGCACCAACACAAGCTTTCACTCCATCAGGTCTTTGGAGAGAGAGCGGTATCATGTGACTGGAGCTGACTATGAGGGGATGAGGGCTGCTGATGACTTTAATGAGGCTTGAGATCTAGAGGGACAACTGACACACCGCTTCAAAATCACTCAGCTAAGCAGGCTCGCTCTCTATTGGGCAACTCCCATCACAGCCAGTTGCTCAGAAGTGAGAAGCAGGAAACAATACGTCTACCAACACACAGCAAGTCAAACAAGTGAGTTCATCAAGTGAGCTTTTCAGAATCTATGAACATAATGATCACTAAATGATAGGTTTCATATTTTTTTCAACCCAGGACACATTAAAATTTTGAATTACTCATCATATATAACATAGCACATCATTTAACACCCACAGGTAAAAAGGTAGCACACACACACTGAACTTCAGTTTCACCAATTTATTCTGGCCATGTCAGCAAACAGACACTTTTTATTCTGCTGCAGATTCTTGTGATGCATCAACATACACTATATTACCAAAAGTATTCGCTCACCCATTCAAATGATCAGAATCAGGTGTCCTAATCACTTGGCCTGGCCACAGGTGTATAAAATCAAGCACTCAGGCATGCAGACTGTGAAACAAGACAATTGTGAAAGAATGGGCCGCTCTCAGGAGCTCAGTGAATTCCAGCGTGGAACTGTCATAGGATGCCACCTGTGCAACAAATCCAGTCGTGAAATTTCCTCGCTCCTAAATATTCCACAGTCAACTGTCAGCTCTATTATAACAAAATGGAAGCGTTTGGGAACAACAGCAACTCAGCCACGAAGTAGTAGGCCACGTAAAGTGACGGAGAGGGGTCAGCGGATGCTGAAGCGCATAGTGCAAAGAGGTCGCCGACTTTCTGCACAGTCAATTGCTACAGAGCTACAAACTTCATGTGACCTTCAGATTAGCCCAAGTACAGTACGCAGAGAGCTTCATGGAATGGGTTTCCATGGCCGAGCAGCTGCAGCCAAGCCACACATCACCAAGTGCAATGCAAAGCGTCGGATGCAATGGTGTAAAGCACGCCGCCACTGGCCTCTAGAGCAGTGGAGACGCGTTCTCTGGAGTGATGAATCACGCTTTTCCATCTGGCAATCTGATGGACGAGTCTGGGTTTGGAGGTTGCCAGGAGAACGGTACATTTCAGACTGCATTGTGCCGACTGTGAAATTTGGTGGAGGAGGAATTATGGTGTGGGGTTGTTTTTCAGGAGCTGGGCTTGGCCCCTTAGTTCCAGTGAAAGGAACTTTGAATGCTTCAGGATACCAAAACATTTTGGACAATTCCATGCTCCCAACCTTGTGGGAACAGTTTGGAGCGGGCCCCTTCCTCTTCCAACATGACTGTGCACCAGTGCACAAAGCAAGGTCCATAAAGACATGGATGACAGAGTCTGGTGTGGATGAACTTGAC
This sequence comes from Myripristis murdjan, assembly GCF_902150065.1. Classification (NCBI taxonomy): domain Eukaryota; kingdom Metazoa; phylum Chordata; class Actinopteri; order Holocentriformes; family Holocentridae; genus Myripristis; species Myripristis murdjan. The sequence continues at coordinate 20,503,384 of NC_043984.1, forward strand.
TGGCCTGCACAGAGTCCTGACCTGAACCCGATAGAACACCTTTGGGATGAATTAGAGCGGAGACTGAGAGCCAGGCCTTCTCGACCAACATCAGTGTGTGACCTCACCAATGCGCTTTTGGAAGAATGGTCAAAAATTCCTATAAACACTCTCCTCAACCTTGTGGACAGTCTTCCCAGAAGAGTTGAAGCTGTAATAGCTGCAAAAGGTGGACCGACATCATATTGAACTCTATGGGTTAGGAATGGGATGGCACTTCAGTTCATAGTATGAGTAAAGGCAGGTGAGCGAATACTTTTGGTAATATAGTGTAGTTCGAATGAGCACTAGTTTTCTGCCACAAAAACCATTAAAAATGTCCTTTTTTGGAAACAGATAATGGGTCTTAAAGTCGTCTACCCAAACAATGGCTGCAAATGGAGCATTTTAGCAACTTTTATTTGGCATTTGCAACACTTTGCCTTGTGTACATCTACACTGTCCTGCTGCTAATCAGCTAATGCCACATCCACATGAAGTCGGACCTTGCTTCCCTCTTGTAAATTCTAAGAGGGTGGTGTTCGTGTTGTTCGTGTTTGCCCATGTACGATTTTTCTTGTTGTGAGCATCATTTATCCCGAGATGACATTGTGAAAGTAGATCAAAAACTTACAAGATGTACGTTCCAAGGTCCATGTTCCTGTGAATGTTGCATTAGCCAAAGCACAATGATGTGGATGTGTACAAGGTATTGTATTATTGTAAATGCTAACACATTTTGCAACACGTTTGCAAAAGTTTTTTGGGGTGAACAATTTCAAGATGTGTTTGACTCTGCCATGTGTTCCTGTTTTCAAAAAGAACATTTATAATGAATTTTGAGGCTGAAAATGAGTACCCAGTTGGATGGTGCTGAAAGCTCACAAGAAGCCAACACATCGGTGTTTCTTTTCACCAAAGCTAGCGGTGAAGTTGTGATATGTACAGTTAAAAATGATGGGTATCTGTATTTTAATAAAGTCTTGGCTGAAAAATATCAAACTCGTCCCTTAAATTGGCAGGAAAGAGATTAGAAGTCAAATGAATTGTGGAAAAACTGAATGGCACATTTGCAAAGGAGCATCCCAATTAACCAGAAATGCTTGTAGCTTCTTCTCAAGTGAGTCTTGCTGCACATCTGTGGTTGCTGACATGAGGGACGCTTGTGTTGCCCGTCAAGAAACCCTGTTAAACCCTCCCAAGGTATTAGACATCACCTGAGGTTCAGTGACCTCTCACAAAGCATTTTTTTAACCTGTCTCTTGAGCTCTACTCCTCTTGACAGTCTCCTATTTTCCCCTGCCCATAACCCCTTAACCCCTTCACACTTCGTCTCTCTCTTCCCCTCCCAGCAGCTCCCTGAACTGACAGCAGGGCAACAGATCCTGACGCTGACAACTGGGCCTGTCACTTCCAGACTGGGCTTTGTGTCTGAGAGCCAAAGTCCACACTCGGCGCCAAGAGCTGCAGGCGACTGCTGCCCCTACATAGCATCACACCACAGCTAATCGGTTCTGCTGTAGAGACACATGCTAAGAATTGTTGCAACAGTACTTCACAGAGAGGAGGGCAGCACATGAATGGATGAAAGGGAGACAGGGGTTTAAATGGTGGAAAACGGAGAGGGGAGATGAGACGGTCGGCTGTGGGCTGTTAGCTGCTTTGACTACGCCAGCCCACAGGTAGCATGAGTCATACACACCCTATTCAATGCCACACATTTATTTCTGTCTCTCCATATCTTTCATTCTCTAAGTGCTGTCGGCCTGGAAAGAACACTGTGGCCTGGGTTGGTTCTGTGGTTGCAAGACAACCGAACAACAGGACTGAGGAGGTGCAACAAAACATTTCAGCATAAATAAAGTCTGACTGGAACCACATTTTTGAAATATATAATAGCAAGTTTATTCAATGAACTTTGAAAAAAAAATCCTGGAACCAAAATGCATTTATGAAAGGGAGTCAAAACTCTTACTGGTGGTATTTTCACGGACAACATTTTGAAATATCATGTGGTGTTACGAACGCCATGTTTAAAATATTAAATAGAGAACTCTGAGACATCTGTCATAGATATAGAACTCAGATGTATAAACATGTCCTTCAGAGGTTTTGACTATTTTTGTTCTGCCTCCGGATTGATTAAAGTGAATGTCTGCTAAGACAGACTCAGAATAGCTCCTGTAAAGCAGCTGAAAAAAGGAGCTGTGACAGCATGTGAAAGCAGAAAGACTGTGATGGAGGAAAATAAACCTGAAGCAATTTAATGATGTAGAGCTATGTGAGTTATGACGTCCCTGGGAACTGAAATCGCAATATCTCAATCTCAAGGCTGATCCTCTATTCGTCATTTGAAGCTGCCCCCCCTCAACATTGGTTTCCAGCTCAGTGAAGATGAACATTAAAGACGTCAGACAGAAGCATGGCAGGAGGTAAAACAGAATCCACACAAGCACATAACATCTCATGCTACTTTCTTCCCAAACCAAATCTGTTTTCTGGTATGAATTAATTCCCCTTTCATTCAGTTTTCCCAAACCAACTGCAAAATACAAATGCAGCAGTAATGTACCTTATTATATAAAAACAAACCAGATATATTGGTAGGGATGGGTATTGTCCAGAACTTTTTGATACCAGTACTGGTACCAGTACCTTGACTTTGATATCGGGTCCTAAACTTTTTTCCAATACCAATTTAAGAAAATCTCACTATACAATCAATTTTATAACTTCTCTGGGTGAAACATAGTGTTTTTCCTGCATGCCTCTACGATGTGTAATGTTAGACAACCAATCACCTTGGCACAAGCATGCTGCATGTGTACTGGCCCATTGACGCTGATGAAATTTACTCTTAGTTACTGAAATTCCGCTACCATGCCATTTTTCGATACGCGATAGTATTGAAGCAATTTGGTTGGTAACATATATAACAGTATCTAGGTTTGGCAACAAGCTCTATGGTGAACTAATACAGAGCAATGTTTCAGTGTTTTGATGCTGTGTTTCAGATTTACCAAAAATAAACAAGCAAACAAATAAACAATAATAATATTTTTGAAAGCATGTCATCAGACTGCACACCTGTAATCATCTTCAGTCACCCTGCAAACGCATGGTTTCAGGTTGTCTTCACTGCTTTAGTTCACTTTAGTTTAGTTTATATTAATTTAAGTTTATTTTTGACAGTGTAATGCCATCAACCCATCATTTGAGTGCCCATTAACTTGAATTAGAAATGAGTCAAAATATGAGGAGAAAACAGCATTAGTGGGAGGGTATGATTTTAGAGGGAGAGTTTGCACAGGATTGATTACAGGAACAATGAAACAGTCAATAAGACTGAACAGGCAACAGCAGTATCAGATGTTACATCCAGATCATTTACATCCAAAGCATAATTACTGACTAATTGCAATGACAGTTATGGCAGTGCTCTTGCATAAGCCAAACACAGGATTTATCCTGTTGCTTCATGTGCTCAGACTTCTATCATTTCACAGCATTTAAATATAACCCTAGCACTGTGCTGCTGATGCTGAGCAGCTCCACTGGAACAGTGCTTCACTGAGAGACTCCTGCTGTGCTTTACAAATAACACCAAAGGCACTGAATGGGGAGTAAAGCAAAGCTCATGAACCACCTGCTTAGTGGCCTAAGATAAATTGATATGCAGGAGGAAATTATTTATATAGAGTTTCTGCAGTGGTATGAGCTTAAGTGCTCTCAGTGTTCCTCATAGACAGAACAGATCCTTCCCTGTTAAATCTGTCTGATCACATTAGAGACTTCCCTGGACACTGATGGACATCTCTGGTCCTGCCCCATTCGTGTCCTGCCTTCATGCAGGATATTAGAATAAATCAGGATGTTAACATGGGAATGTTTGGGTACATTCGTGTCCCTTGAGCGACTTCAGGTTATAATCAATTCACTTTAGCTTGACCCGCTCAAGCACACAAATTACTGCTTAGTGTCACTCCCCTTGTTGGACAAACATGAAACATCCTTCGTGGTGGTAAGGCTCACCTTCTCAGCCTTATGTTAACTCTCAGTGGTCTATTCGCCCTCATCTGGCTCCCTGTTTACCTCTGTGCCGTCAGCTGACCGAGGGACTGACAATCGATCACACATCAACAGGATCATGCCGTTATTCCCTTTCAAATCTCACCTGACAACACTCTGTTTCGCTGCTGCTGATTGGCTGCAGAACATTTATCGAAATAGACAATCCCACCCAAAACTGAGTGGTGCACGGCATAAGGATGGCGTCAAGGTCATTTGAGGGTAATTGAGAAAATAACATGCCGTCATTGCGAGAGCCAGCTGAAAAATCCTGCTCTGTTACAGCCCTATCAATGCCTCTTACTTGTCACCCTATTGGCACATATATGGGATCGAACATTGCTGCTGATTTCAAAATGTATCGGCATTTTTTTCACTGGTCGGCTACACTGATACAGTAATGGCTTTCCGGTATGGAACACATAGCCTACCCGAAAAACATCCAATGGATTCTTAATGCAGTTACAATGTGACATGCTCTCCGGGAATCACCACACGTGTCAGCAGCCTACTTAAGAATTGCAATATCAACATCAACATCAACAATACCCTCCGCATAAAGCAGCACCATGGTAAGTATTCCAGTAATGTTAACCTAATCTTACTAATTCAACCTTACTGTGAAATTAACCTCGACAAAATAGTCTACAACATAAAAAAACATTGCATTGATTATGAGAGCTGGATCTGGCGGCAAATCACCGCGTAGTGTAAAGGAACAGCAAGCACACCAAGCATGTTCTCACAGCAATTAAGCAACTGAGCAGCCCCCTAAGACTATGAAACAATACATCGTTCAACAGCAGTTTGCGAGTTTCTGTTTGAGTGGTGATTTGAGCTATAGGTGTTGGAGCTTCTGGGCTCTCCGGGCACCAAACCATGCAGAGGTGCATGAGACATTTGCAGACCACTGTACCTGGTAGCTCAGTATGCAGCTCTCGGGATCGCTGACTCCGGCAGGCATGATCCTGGCCTTCTGGTTAACCTGCCCGGTGATCACGGAGTGTAAAGGTGAGACTTTGGAAGGAGGGGGGCGTGATAGGTGTTCAGCCGCGCAAATTGTCTGAGGGCGTTTTGAAGAAGCAGTCACGAGTTGGTCACAGCGGCTACTTTCACCTCTGTGGACATGGTGAGGGTAAACATCTCCATCCAGGTGAGGAAAACAGTGGAAAAAACAACCCTGTCTGTTATGTTAGGATGGTTTTGCGTCCGCGCCTCAAGCTGCCCTCCCTCCACTCCTGGCTGGGAGAGCGGGATGCAGAGAGCATCACATCAGCTTCAGCCAATCAGAGCGCGGAGAGCCACAACAGGCTGCGGCGCACTGCTGCTGCCCAGCTGATAACAGGATAAAGCCAAGACAATTGTAAGCTTATACTTGACAGAATCTCCAGTTTGGAAGTTTCGCGTTTCAGTTGCGAAGGAGTGCCAGGTTGTAACCATGGAAGCATCGCAAATGTCTCAGTTCTTCTTTTCTTTTGTTGGCACAGGCGACGGCACAGGTTGTCCAAAGGCTTTGCTCTGTAGACACAAGTAGCCTATTATTATTGTAGCAGTCTATGAATTTTTTTTATAATAGGCTATGAATATGGTGATACAGTATTCACCTGCAAGAAATTCATATCCAGATGTGGGATACTGTGCAGATTCGATAGATAGATAGATGGATGGATAGATTTTTTATTATTATTATTCCTTGGAGGAAATTTGTTGAGATAACAGAGAGAAACTGAGCGGAGAAATCACTGTGGTGGTGAACAGACCTTACTGAGAAAGCTTTGGACGCCACCTTGTGGAAAATGTATCAGCCCATATACGAGCTATGCGTCTGAACCCATTTTTTTTTTAAACAAAAAATCCCTTCAAAAAGATGATGATGAGATGCTAGGCATTGCATTGTAAAGCATAAACTGATGAAATGGGGTGGTAGGCAGCAAAATAGGCCATTATGTGCATTATGATGCAGTTTCATGACCATGGGCTGCAGCAGTGATGGACAAGTGCCAAAAAAGAGACACACTCGCAGCAATTAATTGGATTTGTTGAATGCAGTGTGTCAGAATGGGTCTGTAGGGACTACCTTATTCTGTTGCCCTTGAAATATGGGGCTGAAGAAAGTTTCTCTTCATTTACTGTTGGCACACAATTGCATTTAAGACGTGGGCTACTGTAGTTAGATTTAGATTCTGTTGTGAAATCAATCAAAATGTACTGAGATGATAGATCACATTTAGCTCTTTGTCTAATTAGGGTGTGTGAAATCTCTTGGTTTAAATAAATGAGACTGGCCACACCTGCATTTGGCAAACACTGGACTGAGTTTGGCTCGATAGTTTGTCACCAGCTGGTTGGACTAGTTCACAGATCACCATCTGCATGGCCACCAAAAAGCCATTGTTTGCATCCAGTTTAATTTGCTTGGGAAATGCGGAGCGCGTTTTCTCTAATTGATGAGGGAAATGAACACCGTCCGTCATTACTGTCTCTTTGGTTATTTGGTTTAATCCGTCAAACGTTTGTGTTTTCTTATGCATGCAATCCACTGTAAACTAGACCGCAACTGATAGCGTCAGATAAGTGATCCCCTTTCCTCCACGCTCGACTGGAGGTGGTGGATTTTTCATCAGCCGACATGGCGTCCCGTGTCTCCTGGGTGCGGTTGTTATGGGGATTGTAAACTGTGTGGGAACGTGTAGGAGGCGGGACTCCGCAAGTGTCTGGAGAGAGTGGTCGGGTCACAGAAAGTGAGAAGCAAGCTGCGGGGCGCACGGGGGTCCAAGTGGGCGCGCGTATGCACACAGATTAATAGGTTTGTATGTTCGTTTTCATTGTACTGTCTGACCACTAGTTTTTCTTCATGCCTTTTAGGATGACTTGTCATGCATGCCTACTGACTTAAGATGGCAGATGGTTTATGAATCCACGGTCATTCGTTGCAAGAAGTGTACAGGCTAGATGTGGAGGTGCTTCTGAGGACGACTTGCATGTGTCAACCTTGAGAAACTTGTTACCATTGTTATCTTTGCCTTTTGTATGTGAATATGCATATACACCTGTGTGTTTGTTTGTGTGTGTGTGTGTGTGTGTGTGTGTGTGTGTGTGTGTGTGTACGTGTATGCGTACGTGGTTTGCCTGTGGGTGCTTGGTTGGGGAACTAGTGACAAGTGTTTGTCTCTCTCACGACTTAACTGCCTGCTTGACCCAATTTACATCCTTGATGACAGAGACAAAGGACAGTAGTTGCCACGTGCCAGGCTATTTATAGTTGGCTTCAGCTATTCCTTAACTACAGAGCAGACAATTATGTAATGTGTTTTATGTGTTTATGATCTGATGATATTGATGCATGCAACTACAGTCTATCTATCTATCTATCTATCTATCTATCTATCTATCTATCTATCTGTCCTGTTTATTCCTCTTCTGTGCAATTTGACTCAATATAACAATCCATAGTGGCTCCAATGGAGGGGAGGTTACGTCGAAGTGTGCCAAACCTCCCGGTGATCAACCCAGACAGACTGAAAACAGCTAAGGCCCTGGTGGAAAAAGCAGTCAAGGTGACCACATATAGAGACCAGAGTGAAATACATCCATCCATTATCCTCCTGGGATTGTGTCTGTGCTTCCGTCATGACTCCTGTGATCCATGTTTCCCCCTTTTCTCAGTTGCAGAAGGTGTTTTCAGTGCAGGGACCGTATCCTGTGATCCGTTCTGCCTTATGGGCAAGAGGTTGGGTGGAACGCCGCTTGCCCCTTTCTGTCCAGAGAGCACCTCATTGGCATGGTGATGAGGAAGATGATGGTGATGATGGTGATGTCAGTACTGATGCTGCTGGTGAGATAAGGGATTGGAATCCACAGAGTCCTAAGAATGTTGTTGTTGTTGTTGTTGTTGTTGTGTTCTTCTTTCTTTCTTTCTTTCTTTCTTTCTTTCTTTCTTTCTTTCTTTCTTTCTTTCTTTCTTCCCATACTCTAAAATTGCTTTGTTTAAACCTACATGTTCTCAACTTAACCTTAGTTAATTAGTTAGTTCCTTGTTACTAGTTATGATAATATTGACCCCCAGGAGAAAAAAGGATCCCTGAATTATGCCGTAGTTGTTGCACTTAGCATAACACATTGCAGGCGGAGCTCAATAGTCTGAAACCACACAGACAGAACATACTTCTTATTATTGGAACTTGAGCAAAAACAGGTTCATAGTCAAAAAAGCAAAACAAAAAAACAGACAAACAAACAAACAGAAAACAGCATTAGGGCTGCACAACAAGCACAGTGGGTTCTGCTCTTTGTACAATTTCACAGTTAACAGATTGTCTGAGGACTAGATCAGTGATGTACTACTGTGGATGTAACTGCTATAAGCGAGTAGGGGTTTAGTGTACATGTAACTGGAGCAGTAGTTAGAGAGATACCTCATGTCCTGTGAAGAGATACATTGTATACCACAGAGCATCCATCAACAGGTATAATAACACCAAGACCCCCTTTCACACGCGCACGCACACACACACACACACACACACACACACACACACACCTCTTTACGCATCTCTTTTCAGAAAGAGTGGATGAAAGGGAGAAGGACGAGGACCTTGCTGACATGTATGACCTCATGGTAAGATAATGTTCAACCAGTTTGCAATGTCTGGAAACAAATTAATGTGACACAGTTATTATTCCCAACATGTGTTTCAATATTTACTGGTTCATGATGCCCAGCATTCAGACATCTCACTTTAATGCATCCTAGTCTCGCTTGGTTCGAAATGAAACATCCTATTTCTACTGGACGACACGTCGGGATTCCATAGACTGTCGCTCACTACAGAGGGACCAAATGACCAATCACTTTGCCAATGCTGCTTCTTTCACAACCAAGGTCTCATTTTACAGTGGTCTCTACTAACTTGACTGTCAAAATACACTTGGATCAGTTTTTCCACATGCTAAACAATAGTGTGTCTCTCTGTAAATCTCTTTCAGGTGGGGCTGTGTGTGAACCTGCGGAACCTTCACTGGTTTGATGCGGCAGACCCTGACACCTTCTTCCCAAGATGCTACAGGCTTGGGGCAGAGGATGAGAAGCAAGCCTTCATAGGTCTGCTGTGTGAGCTGATCTGTCAGCCTTTGTCTTGCTCTGCATTTGTGAGATGTTCCCATTTTAACCATGCCTGCTCCATTTCCCTATTTCCTTGCCGTCTCTTTCTTTACCTCTCCTATTTGTCTGCTCTCTGTCTCGCTGAAGAGGACTACAGGAGGACGGCATGCACCAGCCTGCTGCAGTATGTAGTTGAGACCAGCAGATGGAGGAGGAACAGAGGAGAGGGAGTGGAAGAAAAATCGAAGGTTGTCTCTGTGGAGTCTGAAGGTAACACCCTGAAATACTCTGCAACGTAACAAAATGAATGCATATCCAAAAGTCTTGACTGGGTCATGAAAATGAAGTGCATGACAGTGAGAATAAAAAAAAAAATACTGTTATTACTTTATATAACATTTCAGCTGAATATCACTGTTTTCACCGTTTTCAACACTAACCAGTGGAAGACACTGTCCTGCAGCCAGGTTGATGAAATTATAATTGACCGTACCTATAACCATTACCTATAATGTCTCTCTCTGTCTGTCTGTCTGTCTGTCCCTCTCGCACACACACACACACACACACACACGCACACTCTCTCTCTCTCTCTCTCTCTCTCTCTCACACACACACACACACACACACACACACAATCTTGTTTCTCTCTACAGAGCAAAAGACAGAGAGTGAATGTGCGGTACATCGACTTGTTGGTCCAGGAATGATTGACAGAGCTTTACATGTATGTCAAGAGTTTCTCAACATGTTAGAACACAGTGATATTGACGTTACCATGGCAACACCCCCCGTGCTGACAGAGCAGCAGTGGGATGAGTTTCTGCAGGACTACTACCTGGTTGTTCAGTAAGTGTGGTGTTTTGCTGTTTGCTGCTTATTTTGTTTGTTGGTTTTGTGGAATAATTGTTATTATCATTATTATTATTGTTATATTTGGACAACCCAGTGCTGATAATGAACTGATTATCAAGCAACTACAATATGTATATAGACAGTCTGGTATTTTACAGTACTTGCATTATATTCAGTGTCTAGTTGTGATTTAATGTTAAAAATGTCTGAAGTCAAGGCCATAGGTTGTATAAAAGAAATGGGCATAGCTGTTGTGACATCACCCATAAGTGGAAACTCCAACACAATATATCTGAGATCATAACCTCATGGGGAAAATGTTTATTGAAGTAATAAATCAAGAGACACATACTTTTTCCCACTATCTTGCATACATTTAGACCCTGAGCAGCAAGCCCAGTGACCCTCTGGTGGCCATTATAAGGAATTGCACTTTAGGGCATTGACATTAGTTTCAACAGCCATTCTCATTGGTTGCCACCTGAACAGGGCTAGGGTTACATTGTGTGTGCAGGTGCAACAAATAGACAAGTGACATTTAGCTGTTAGTCACCTGATAGTTAATTGAGTCTCCTCATTGGACTAGCCAACTAAAGCGTTACCTCCTCTTATAGCCCTCATACTTTAAGCTGATGGCAACACAGCAGTCTGGAGTAGCGTCCCTAAGACTTAATTACATCAAATTAAACCTAAATCAAGCAGTAATGTAATAAAATGTTGTTGTGCAGTGAAGGAGCATCGATCAAGGGAAGCAGTGTCTTTGTGGAGCGCTGCCAGGCCATGTTAACCAGATTACAAGAGGTTTGCCCACAGCTGGACACAGACGGACTACAGAACATCTGGATCATCAAACCAGGTGCCAAGTCACGAGGAAGAGGTGAGGCTGCATTAGTGACAGAAATTTTGACAAAGAAATCACATCGTGATGTGGAGGTTGCTGTTTCTCCCTATATTTTTTATACATGCAAAAATAAGCTGTATTGACGAAATTAGAAATTAGGTGTTAATGCCTAGGATCTACTCAGCTTAAGTATTATGATGGCCTTTCTGTGCAGATGGTACAGTTCTGGACTGCACAGAAAACTATGTACAATCTGTTACTGAAAACCTACAGCATTCTTTTGTTGCACTACAAGCTGCACTTAGTTAAAATTAATTTTAAATGCATCTAAAACAAAATTCATGTTGTTTAGTAGGGTCAGAGATATCAGCTGTGATAACTTACATATGTCAACTATGAATGGATGTAATATTGAGTTACTGAATGTAAAAAGCATCTAGCACCTTAGCATCTGGCTTGACAATGAATTTACATTTAAACATTGTGTAAGTATTGTTAATTGAGACACAAATTTGAATCCTTCCAGTCTAGGACTATGGAGATTTTTGTACTCACATGCTTCTGGCACCACCCTTAGGTCCTAGGACTCAATATATTGTATGCCATAACTAAATGTTGGCTGGGCCTCTTTAAGAGAGAGAGACATTGACCTCTAATAATCTACAGAGTCATTATGTGCCATTTCCTACTGTATATCACCTCAATGCTTGCTTGGTGTTCCAATAACTGGATTACTCTTCATGTGCCACATGCTCCTGCTGTTCTTGGAAAATACTTTACTATCCCTGGCACAATTTAAATGAATGATCAGAAATCATCATGCTTTATTTTGTCATTTTAAATTTAAACTTAAATCAATTTTATTATTTTGTATCTGTTCTATTTATTGCCCTATATTTTATAACTGCATGATTTTGTGTCTCTTGTATGTTACTGATTTGCTACTCTTGTATTTTTTTACTTGCCACTTGTAAAAGAAGGTATTTGAGTTGAAATAGAGCTTGATAACATACATAAAACAAACAAACAAACAAACATGCAATGCATTCCTCTGATGTGCAGTCTTGTTTTTTGGCCTGCTATTGGCCTGCACCAGATTTCCTTGTCCAGAGACAAAATTTCAGATTCTAGCAAATCAGAAGTTGCTGTTGTCAATAATGCAATTTTCATTTCACTTGTCACCTTCTTTCATGCGTTACACTATGTTTATGACCATCTCCATGCAGGTATTATGTGTATGAATCAGCTAGATGAGATTCTGGTACTGGTGGACAGTGACTCAACCCTGATTAAAGACAGTAAGTGGGTGGTTCAGAAGTACCTGGAACGTCCTCTGCTGGTCCATGGCACTAAGTTTGACCTACGCCAGTGGTTTCTTGTCACCGACTGGAACCCTCTGACCATCTGGTTCTACAAAGAGTGCTACCTGCGCTTCTCCACTCAGCCCTACTCAACAAAAACCCTGGACAGGTCAGCAATGTGACATGAGAGGGGGTTAGATAAAAGGAATCAAAGATTTCAAGACATGTGAATCTACCTTTTTCGCAAAAAGTGGGAAATACGACCTACGGTATTTGTACTCACAGTATTTTACAGAAAACTCATGCATTTCATATTCATTTCATATTCATTTGCTGCATCCATCCTTTTCCTCAGCTCAGTCCACCTGTGTAACAACTCCATCCAGAAGCACTTCCAGCCATCCCATAACCGCCACCCAGAGTTGCCTGACGACAACATGTGGTCTTGCTCTCAGTTTCGGGCTTTCCTGCGGGAGCAAGGCCGTGGGCCAGAGTGGGGGACTGTGGTGGTTCCAGGCATGCAGCAGGCAGTGATTCATGCCCTTCAGACAGCTCAGGACCTGGTAGAGGGCCGCAAGGCTAGCTTTGAACTCTATGGAGCAGACTTTATGTTGGGCAGAGATCTGAGGCCCTGGCTTCTGGAGATCAATGCTAGCCCCACGATGGCCTGTTCCACAGCTGTAACTGCCCGCCTCTGCCCTGCTGTGCAGCTGGACACACTGAGGGTTGTGCTGGACTGGCGGACTGACCATCAGGCTTACACAGGAGGCTTCCAGCTGATCTACAAACAGGTTGGAACATCCTTAAATGTATTGCATGCATATACCAATCTTTGCAAAATCATGAGATGGTGTGAGTATTTCTGTGGGAGTTTCACGGGGCGATAGATGTCACACCAAGTCCATTTCCAATCACCAGTGTATGTGTGTTGTTTAATCACCCATCCAGGCTGCAGTTGAAGTTCCTCAGTATGTGGGAATGAACCTGCTGGTGGAGGGTGCGCCCATAAGGCGCACTAGACCACCACCTCACAGACACCCTGTCATTTCCAAACAATCCCTCACCACCCAGTTGTCTCCAGACCAATCATCTTCAGAGGAAGCAGAAATGACAGATAAATTATCTGGTCACAAACTTTATCCAGCCTCAGCTTACTGTCACTCAGGCAAGGAGAACCAATCTGTTGGAGACAAGAAGAGGCAGCTGCCATCAGCCTCTCCAAAGAGGCAACATGAAGGGAGGACAACGGGTCAGAGTATCTCCTCCAGTCGCAGGTCCTGCTCCAGTTTGGCACCAGAGCAGTGTTTGGTGATGCACACTGAACCACAGAAGAAGGCCCGGCGTCTGGGTTTGAGTTTTAGAGGGGCACCTCTGGTTCCTAGAACACTCTCCTATTCCCTCAACCCCCCTTGCAGCATATCAGACTCCAAACCCCATCCCAACCCAGTCCTCAGATCACAGAGCTCTAGGCCCTGCCCTCCCAGGGCGGCTACTGAACCCCAGTGCAGAGCTCTTAACACGGGCCTTCCCTCACTCCATGGTCTTCTCCCAGCCCTTGAGGTTTTTAGCTTGCGCCCAAACATTGTGGCTGGAGGCCTTGCCAGTCGCTGTCCGGCCCTCTCCTCACATCCCAGGCTCCAGAGGCACCAGTCCTTTCCTCACTCTCACAAACAAACAGTCACCAAATTTAAAGACGGTGGCACAAGCAACTTAAACATTAGCAGTTTTGGATGTTAACAAGGAAGACTTGAAGGGATTTTGCAGTATGGGAGGGAATTTGCAGTATGAATTCAAGCAAGGGAAGAAATGGTTAAAAAGGTTGTGATGATGATGACTTTTTTGTATTTTCTTGGGTTGAACGCTGAATCGCATTACTATGTCATATCAGGGGTAAAACATTAAACATGCATTCTATAGTGATGAATATGGGTGATTTCTTATTTTGGAAACCCAGTGATCTGGATTACGTTACCATATTAGGAGTAAATGTTAAACAAGCATCCTACTGGCTGAGAGATAAGCTCAGTGATTATAATAGCAACCACACTGGCACTGATGTTTAGATGTATTTAAATAGTTGTCTTTGTATCAAAGGAAAGTTTTATTCATACATACACATTCCAAGATGGGCTGTGGGCAGATTTTAATAGAATGAAGCAATCAGTGGTTCCATCTTTAGGAAAATAAGAACAGTTGTCAACTGGTTGTAAGTTTTCTAACCTCCAGCAGGCAGCAGTATAGACCAAATGATCTAGCAGCACAGTCAAAGCGAGGCACTGGGACCAAGTCAGATGTACAAGGTGGTAAAGAATTACCGTGTAATACCAAAATGTTGATATTTGTCAGGAAACTTCGGTGAATTCACACATATTAAATAATAGTAATAATGATGATGATGATGATAAAACTTGAGTAGCTGTAAAATATCAGATTTATAATTGTAAAGATGGAGGGTAGAGAAAAATGCTGAGCCACAGCCGTCCGCTCTTATAATACAGTGTGCAGTGGACCTCCTGGATGATTTAGACACAATATATACATCAAACATACATTGTCATATTATTTTACTCTATTGTTACAGCTTTCTGAAGGTTTCCCAGTTTTTTACTTCTCCCTAAATGTCATGGCTACAAATAATCAGCTGATTAAAAAAAAGAAGTATTGCCATAACAATAAAATATTAATAAAACTGGATCACAAGTCTTGCTAGGAAGAAGCAGTGAGATGTGCTTAAACAGTTTCTCAAGCTGTGTTGGGCCAGTGCAGTGAAATGAAAAAGAAAAGATAGATACCGTCAGCATCAGAGAAACCTATACACTGTATGTGCAACCACATAGCTGAATAGCCTATCCATGCCGAGGTGCAGGATGTGGGTTTTGAGAATAATTAGCCTACTGTTTGAGATGTTGTACTTCTACAGTGTGAAGGTAAATGTAAGTATAGATTAATACTACGAAGAGTGTGTAGAGAGGGGTACGTCGTGGGGCACGAGCGTTTGTTTGGCCAAGTTTCTACGAATGCACTCAGCCTAGTTTATGTGGTACTTAACAGCACAGAAAAGTAAGCAGCTCTGATATTATAGCATCTATTCAGATATCTTCAAATGTAATACAAATTGTATCTCTGTAACAAGTACTTTTAAAAAATCACCAGAAACTAATTACTAAGCCATATGGCCCTTAAGGAAATTGTCTTCTAATCAAGGTTGTTGACAAGTTGTGGTGGAATCTTTATTAGTGCCTCAGGGGATTAATTAAAACTGAGTGTGTGTACGCACATGTATTTGGCTGTGATAGTAGTAGTACTAGTAGTGGTAGTGGGCACAGATTGTTAACCAGCAGGAGGGGCACTGGCCACAGATTTACCATTACATAAGTGTTCCCTCTGACATGAATGTTGTGACAAAATAACTTGATCCGGACAGATTACATTTCACTGCTAGATGCCCCCACCCTGCACACACACACACACACACACACACATGCAAACAATTAAACCAGATTTCCACGGGAAAAATACTTTATTAATACGCTTATATAATGTATATCAACATTTATAGACAAAATATGTACATCAAACATCTTTCTTGTAGGTCCCAAAATATAAAATCTCAAGTACCTCTTTCTATAGAAAACTAGTCTTCTGTTAAAACTTTTACATTCACTTCTCTTCTCTCCACTCCTTTGACTCCAGTATTCATATGAAGTACAGAGAATAGACATCTGAGTTTTATCAGCTTTTCACAAGTAAAAGGCAACAGCAAGAACAAACACCAGGTTTGACTTGAGTAGAAACAGATGTTGAATATGCAGACCAGGTCCAGCACAGTGCTACAGTATGTACACAGTTTCTGAGTATACAACAAACATCGTCCACACTCTACTCTCCCTCTATCTTTCCAGAAAGAGTGCTAGAACAGGTATCAAAAATAAAGATGTACAAGAAGTCTATTAACAGTAATTACAGAAAATCCATCTTAAATGTCTGTAATTTCGGTGAATAACAGACTTCTCGTTCAGTGTGGTCATGTGTCGACCCCTTTCTCCATCCATGAATGGGTGTACCCTTGCTCTTGTCTGTACACTCTTGAGGAAACCCTATTTTAGAGTGCCAGTCATCATAGGGGCTGGGTCAAAGGACATTTTCAGTGATGGTAATGGTGACCTAGAGTACATAGGCAACAAACTTTGGGTGAAATATTACTGCTAACATTTGGTGCAACAAATTTTATGAGTACAAAGTCGGTGTTATCTCTATGGCAACAGCTACAGCTGAGACACATCAGTGTCATCAGCATGTGTGCTTCAGCAGCAGCATCTGAAACATTTCTTCCTTTACATTCAATCAAGTGTGTGTGAGGATGTGTATCGGTGTGTGTGTGCGTGCATGTGTTTTGGGGTAGATCCAGTTGAGTGTGATACATTTGCACTGAGCAATACCATTGTGTATTAAGTCCAAACATTCAATTGGAGCAAAGGGCTGAGTTGCTTTGCTTTATTGTCCTCCTCAGCAGACTCTGGACAGATGTTGGCCTCCACTCCACCCTCCCTCTCCTTGATCATCTCTAGATGTCTCTTCTGTTTGACCTCTGAGCTGAGGAACAGGGGAGAGGAATGAGGACGGGTTATGAGATGGCCTAGCGTGTTCTCCATCTTTCTAATGTCTCTACATCACTTCTCTCCTCATACATCTCAGTCTTTGGTTTCCAGGTTGAGGGGTGGTACCTGCTTTAATGCCTGGAGGAGGGCAGGGGAGTCCATGGGGGTTTGAGACATGGTCGGAGCTGGGGAGCCACCCCTTGGAGACAACATGAGCTGCGGATGAGAAGGCCTTTCGCTTGCCATGGTGGGTGTGGAGCCTCCCAGGCCGGGGTAAAGCATGGGCATGGCCCCTGGGTACCAGCATTTCTCCAGCATTGGCAGGTAGGCTGCAGCAGAGGGTGGAATGAGGTAGAAAGGCATGCAGAGAGGATGTGGAGGAGGTTGCTGGTGGGGGGACACACTCATGTAGCTGCTGTAGCCACTGGAGGAGGATGAGGTTGATGACTCTCCCCCTGAGAGCAACTCATCCTCTGACGACTCCATCCTGGGTCGCTTATGATGTGGCTCATCTCCCTCCTGCTTTATGCCGGCGCCTTGCCTCTCTCCCAGAGCTCTCTTTAGCTGGCTCTCCTGATTGTAGTAGTCTGGCCGTCCCTGTGGCACCCTGGACTCACTCTTCTCCAACTCCCCTCCATAGCCGCTGTCTGTATCTGTGTCACTGCCGCTCTGCTCACCACTTGGTGGAGCATATGCCCGCTGTATGACAGGAACACAGTTCCTCCCATAGCCCTCGCTGGGTTTGGGGGGTGAGCTGGTAGGCATGTCCTTGTGAGGTTGATGCTGTTGGTGGACAGGGATTTCCTCTGGTCTGGGGCTAACGGGGGTCCGGGGGCGGAGGGGATTTTGCAGAACCTCTGCAGCCAGCTTGTGAAGGTGGTTGATCATGTGGGATGGTGCGAGGTCTCCATCAGCCTCTTGATTGGCTAGGTACTGCAGAATCTCCTTGGCACACATGTGGAAACCAGAGCGGAACATCTCCTCTGACTTCTCGTGGCTGACAGGGGGCTGATCTGTAAACATAGCACAGTCAGAAAAACTGCAACTCTCCATGACCCCTTTGAATACCCCTTTGAAGGTGAAATCTGATGTAGATAGGATACTGTGATGTAATATGTGGTGCCATTTAACCCTCATATGTTCAACCACAGATATTCTTTTATGTAACCCCTTTTCCTATACTACTAAAAATTTGTTTGAGACATTTCCCTTTCAAAAGCAGAAGGCTATATTTGAAGTCACTGATTTGCATGCAATTCTGCATAATCCTGTTATTGTGTGCTCAGCTCAGTGACTTGTATTGTGTCCAACAGAATCATTCTGTTGAGCGTGTGTGTGTATGCTCACACGCACGTATGTGTGTGTATTTGTGATTTCCAGCTCACCAATTTGCATGCCATTCTGCAGAGCAAGGATCTTCTGCTGCTGTTGCTCCAGAAGAGAGGTGAGGGCTTTCACATGCTTGAGCGTAAGCTCTAAAACCACAGCCTTCTCCAGATGGCCCAGAGTCTAAAGGAGAGACATGCTGTCAGCACATCATCGTCTCTTATGTAACACACAGAAACTAAGCTCTACTACACAAACACAAGGTCTTAGCTGTCCACACATCATAATCAGCAACATCTCAACGGTAGCAAAAGCCCTCAGCTAAGAACAATCATTAAGAAAAATACAAAAATGGTATCCTAAAGAGTAGCAAAAATTTCATAAATAATATCTGCTGGTCTTGTGTAGTAATTATATGATTATTATATATTTTTGATTTTATTTGCTGGCAATGTTTATTTTAGGCAATTTTCATAGTACAAACTACATAGCACATGACAGAGGACACTCCTTTTGGTGAAGTGCTGTATGAGCTCAGTCATTCATACAGAGCTGCTGACGCAGAGTGGAGTGGCTGTAATAGCACTACATAACCACTCGATGGTGTATGCAACTAAAGACAGTGAACAGACTACAGGCGACCACACTATCGCCCCCATACATGAACTTACCGTGAGTTTCAGGTGCTCTGGCAATAAATCTTTCAACTGAGCGATGCACTCATTTATCCGGTCACGCCTTTTCTTCTCAATAAGTCTGTGAGGCAGCTTATAGGTTTCCTGCAAAACAATATCATTATTGAGTAAATTGAGCTTATCTGAAAGCACGTAACTCTTTATGATCAGCAACAGACACAATGATAGGGAGGACTCCGCGAGTTATGTCATAGCAGAAATTAGGTCAAACACTTACGAGACCATGAGGAAGAGCAGTCTAATTTTGTACCTTTTAATAAAACACACTGCGGCTTGGCAACATTATGAGCACATAAATACAATATCAACCAACCTTGCTTTCCTCCCCTCTCTTCATTCCCCGCCTTGGTTTATAAACATACATCGGGAAATCCATCCTGAAGAAACGTGAAGAAAACACAACTGTGAGCTAGGAGGTAATGACTTGCTGAAGCTGTGTAAGACATTATTGCAATGGATATTAAGAAGTGCATTTGAGGTGAAGGTGACCACAGTCAACTGGAGGTATTTTTCTAAACTTCAACTTACCCCTGCATGTCTGACAGATCAGCCGACTGATGTTTGGACAAAGGAGGTGGTTGCGCGCCTGGAATTCGTTCCATTGTTTTTACTCCAATTTCTCAGTCAAAGTCGCGGTACTTTTCCAACGCAATCACAAGCAAACGCGCATTTATCAAGGTGTTACTGAAAATACTTGTAAAAGCACTTGTCGCTCTAATGCGTTGAAATGCTTCAATCGCAAGAAAAAAAAGTCAATTTAGCATGATTTCATCCCTGTTGTTTTAATGTAAACGTTATTTTGAGATGAAACTGGTTCGAGTTAGTCCCCGCGTTTTCCACACCGTGATCCCACCGCAGAAGGCAACCCTCTTGGTGGCGCGTTGGGAAAGTGGGGGAGGACAGAGCGACGTGTTAAATAAACCCTCTGACTCTCCGCTCAGCCTGACCTACCTCTGTCACATGAGGCTCACGTGTTAAACGGCGCTGTATCCTCGGCGGAGGGACCGCCCATTTCCACGGATAAGGAGCCTCAGTGGGCGGACAGCGGCCGACGTCAGAGCGGAGGGCGGCGCGCCTCGGATCCCGTGTACCACCACGCTGAAGTGTATGGAAACAAGGCTGCGCGCGCCACGGCCGGGAACGTGGTGGCAGCAGACGGGTGCCGAGGTTCAGCAGAGGTAGGCATGAGCGCCACTGAGGTATTATAAGGTAGACTACGGGGAACTCCTAAGTCCTGAAGTGAGTACAATAAAAGTGAAGAAGAAAGTAAACATCAGAGAAAAAACAACAAACAACATAAGAGGACACCCAAGACCACTACTCTCTAAGCTGTCTGCGCCACAAATATTATTTTTGACCAAATATTCGTGCCTGTTAAGTTATCATTAATGACTCCACTCATAAAGTTAGCCGATGTTACGGGGTTGCCAAATCTTGGTGGCGATTAGTCTTGAGCAGTGAATTTAGTGAATACACAGTCCTGGGCTTGCTTGAGACGATCAAGCCAAGCCAAGGATATGTGTGTTTACGAAGGCGCACCTCACTTAACTGTATTTATTTGTGTGGTGCAATTCACCAAGTAAACAAATAACCACAAAACACAGCTATGGACAGTCCTGACAGCTTGTCGTCACATAATTATATTCTTATAGCTCGGGATAATGCAAGCAGGTCCACAGAGTACCCTTAAGAATCAGTGTAGATTTTTGATATTGATTTTCTTCACATTATTGTTATTATTCAATTTTTTATAATACATCAGCTCTAAAAATTCTATCAACTCCTAAGCTGGTGCAAGATGCAGTTGGACTCCAGACAGTTAAGAGTCTGGTCACGGCGTTATTCACCGCCAGGGAGAAACACGTGCACCCCTGTGTGGAACTGTGTGTGTGTGTGTGTGTGTGTGTGTGTGTGTGTGTGTGTGAAGTCCGTATTTGTTGTTGTGAGGCGGCACCGGTTGTCACGTTGATCTCCTCATGGTCTCCGGAGCCCGCTGAGCGCTGAGGGCACAGCCAGCACACGGCTGCTGCACCTGCCCGCTGCAGGCTACACACACAAACTAGTGCACCATTTCTTCTTTTAGTGCGGATATCTTGAATTAATTTAACACTAATTTGTTGTCCTGGCCAAGTGAACAATGCACATGGGGAAGGTCGCAGAGAAAAAAACAAAAAAACAAAACAAACAAACAAAAAACAAACACAGACTTAGGGACTCTAAACAGATAGATAGCACAGCAAAGCCATAAGGTAGCCTATATAACATCCTCTATATAATGTGTGAATATCGAAATGATAAAATAACAGCCTAAATATACATTTAAATTTATCACTGAACACCATACACGCTATTAGTGCGAACAGGAGTAGTGATAACATGAGATAAAAAATAAAATTAGATCAGTAAACCCGCTATACAGGCATCATTATGTCTTTATATTATAGTGACAGTATTTTGGTTAATACACAGTATTCACTCCAGTACCTTACTACTTTATGGACGTCAGATGCTCAGGACTTGGGGCTGACTGAGTCATCATTAATGTCTCACAAGACCTTGAATTTCTCATTTTTCCCACTGAAATTTATAAGAGTCCCTCTAACAGTAAAACTCAGTGGACTGGTGAGGGTGTTGCTGGTGAAACTAGAAACAAATGCATCTCTAGCAGGAATCATGACTGTGTGATGGAGTGACTCTGAAGCTGACTAACCCTTCTTCCTTCCCACTAGGCATTTTCCACCTAACTTAATATCCTGCAGGACCTGTCCTGGAACTCACATGTACTGAAATCCTTGCAACAGCACCATCTAGACTTGTGCTTAAGGGCTTTTTTGGGGAACTTTATTGATTTTTCAAAGATTTTCCCTCACAAGATATCCATAAACACTGCTTAATGAGGAACTATTCGCCTGTTTTATAAAGGTTCACATTTAGGCCACATAGAGCCCAAGTGTGATTCTTCACAACTGGGGATACATGTAAAGATATAACTGCCTTTAAAGCACCATAAAACTTGGCAGATCTATTCTAGGGCACACACTGAGTTCCAATAGTCCTGATGATGTGTCTTGATTTGTCTTTTTCTCAGGTAATAAAAAGAAGTTGAAACTATATTGAAATAGTCTTTGACGTTGAGCACGAACAGCACTAAGATTTTTCTTGTATCAAATATGTCACACAGATATTTTGAGCATGTAAAGGCCCCAAGACACCAATGCATTCCGGCTGCATTGGGAACACTTTTCAAGGTCGCTGATATCTTTGTAAAATTTGTTATGTCCCCCTCAAAATAAATAGAAATGAATATTTAGAGATGATTTTTATGTTTTTTTTCCCCTCTATAGGAGAGTAAGAATTTAGGTTAACCAAGCACAGTCCAGCACATTCACTGTATTTAAACTGGTTAGTCTTCTTAACAGTAACAAGTGAGGCTCTTGTTTCAGGCCTCTCAGGCCTTCTGTGTATTTGCTTTCTTATTAACAGAATTCTTCAAAAGACTCACCCATAGCATATTACCACATAAATTCATTTAACTACAGGACCTTTACGCAAATTCCAAGGATGTTGCACATTAAGTTGAAACGGAAAGGGCTGGCACTAAGTAATTACAAATTACCATGACACACATGTCGCAGTGATCTAATCTTGCCATAATTAGATAACCACTGGGAATGGAGAGGACAATGATGGAAAACCCCTTGAACATGAATCGGACAAATGCGATACAATTAAATACTGTCTGATTTAATAAAAAAAAACCTGACTGATAACCTCATGTCATTTCTTCACTCATTGATTTTGTGAGCTTCACTGAAAAGCAAAAATTTTTTGTTTATTCCGGCAAAATAGTAGTTAACATATTAAGATATCTGTACTGAGTGGGCTAAGTAATTATCCTTTACGGTAAATGTGTATAACAGTAATAGTACAGGTATAGTTGGACACAAGGATGAGTTTAAAATAAAAAACAAAAAAAACACCACTTGATCTACTTGACCTCTGTGCAAATTAATCCATTAACAAGATACTTTTGACTGGCAATGCGTGTCAAAATTCAATTACAAGTGTTTCAGTGTTTCAAAGACTGTCAGATGAGATGATCAAATTTTCTTTGGTTGTAAAATGTATGTCATGTGCTCAAGGAATGTCAGCCCTTAGAGAGAGAATGCTCACGTGACAGGGATCTGTTGAGAGATGTCTGAAATAACAACAGGCACAGAAACTCAGTTAAAAAATTTCAGAGAACTATATATGTATCTCTGTATTCAAAACCAAAATGCAAAACCCCAGTAAAAAATGTCCCCAGTGAAAAATTTCATGTGCCCAGCTTGCTTTGTATATTTCCCCATGAAACTCTGTTATATAATTAGAAAATACGTTAAAATGCACTTCCTCATTTGCAGAGGGACGGCAGATAAGATTTCACAGTTCCTCTGGTGGCATTTCCTGAAATCACCTATGTGTGAGCCACTTCATTCATCTCTTACAGGACTGGGCAGCACCAGAGATGAATGGCACCACTTTACTGATATAATTGGATAAGCACTCACATGCATCACATGATATACATTGAAACATCTAAGATAAACTGCAGCTGTATGGAGACAACTTGGAAGACTGTCAATGCATTCAATACTTTTACCAATACTTCTTAGATGATAAAGGTAATCTATAACACTCACTATTAGGTTTCTTACACACTTGTTTATTTAATTAGACAAACAATGGAATGTACATTTCAGACTCAAAACATCTTATTAGTATAAAAATTCAGTTTGGTCAAGCAGCACTCAAAATAACTTGTGTAAGTTCTCGGTGTTTTTGCTTTGATCTTTTTTCTTTTTCTTTTTTTTTTTTTTTAAATACATGAATGCAAACCATATAGTCATTCTCATTATCTTTTGCAAAGTGACTGTTAGACAGAGGGTAACATTCATTTATGTGCTACAGAAAGATTTAATGTCAGTGCTGATGGACTAAATAGAATTAAGATAAGATTAAATAATTCAGTGCAGAAACATCAAACAAAAGGATACCTTAACTTCAAATCAGTTTTAACTTCGCTTCCCAAATCCTTTAAATTAATTTCTGTCCTTCCAATGTGACGCCATACCACTCCTATAAAGCAACACATTGACCTCCAAGTGAAGCAATCGCATAATTTGCTCCCAGCTCCCACTAGGTTCATGTAAATGTCACAACTCAATATAACATCTGGAGGAAGAGGCCCAACTGGTGCACATTATTCGACTTGATTACAAAATTCAGTGGTTTCGCATCTCTCTTTACTCAAAATTATGTTCATAAGGGCCTCTATCTTAAGTGTCCTGGAATGGTTACAACCTTAATTTGAGAGAACAAAGAATTATGAAAGTAAAATTATGAGAACATGCCCTCAGGTAGAAATTGTTAAAAAAAAAACAATACCACACTCCATGTGTTATTATATAGTATTTAGAAATATGGAAAAATATGGTGAATCCTTCAGGACAGTTCAAAGAAATAACTTCTCTCCATCATATTTTAAATATAGCATTGTATAACTTCAAATATAAAAACACAACATTTCAAAAATAAGTCGTTCTGTTTCAGACATTGCATATCATGAAGCATTCCCACTGCTGTCAGTCAAAACAAAAACATTAAATAATGTTTTCCCAACAGATTTCAAACAATCCTTCAAACCCAAAGTGACCTGAGTTTGCTGGTGCAACAGAGAGACTTTAAGCCTCTGTACAAGGTCACTTGAGAGGAATACACCCTCAGGTTCAATGGCTGAACTTTGGCATGCTTTCAGAGTGGTACATTGGAGAAGGCATGGAGAGCGGCAATGCTTATGTCCGTATTTTCTCATCACCTGAACCTACAGGACAGGTTTCTCATGTCTTGAGGCACTTGTTGCACACTTCACCCACACCGACACATCCACACCAAAGACCACGACTAACGTACTCAGACACAACAATGTTCACTTTGCACAAAAACTCCATCAGAGGCACGCAAGCTCCATAAACACTTTCTGTACGAGTGCCTAGTGAAGTATACAGTCAGACATCACACTAAATACACTCTGTATACACATTTTGGCATCCTCCTGTCTAACGTGTGTAGACTGTCAGGAGTGCTCAGGCACTATTAACACCAGCCCTTGGTCCTGGGGGTCCTCAGGCAGGCTGTTGGGGGTTGATGTTCATATGAGGGGGGTGGCCAAGTAGACCGATCCGCTGCTTCTGCTTCCTCTGCTCAGTCATCTGCACAGGGACACACAGAGCGCACACAACAGTTCAAAGGTGCACACTGGTAAACCTGCTACATGGACATGTTGCCATGAGCTGTGAATTCTGTAACCTTCATGCTAGCATAGATCCTTTGAACCCCGCCCAGTATTTTTCCATCTCTATCCTGAGCAACACATTGAACAGTAGAGCTGTTGTGACTCCTAAGCTTCTCTCCGTTAATATTTCATATTGCTTTTGTTTACCTGTGGTATATTACCTATTTTGCTAGTACATGATTAAGTCCATCCAAAGTAAAAAGAACAAAGAATAATATAAATCAAATAGTCATTCTTCTCATGGCAGTGTATTGGTTCTGGTGTTAGTATAATACAAAGCAATAATAGAAAATAAAGTAATTTATGGGGCAGCAGTAGCCATCAGGCAAACTTGTTGTAATCTACAGGCTGATGGAAAAGAAAAACTGGTGACTGGATTGTTGTGTGCTTTCTCTCCTGATATGAAGTACTAACTTGCCCTTGGGTAAGGCAACCAAGCCCTAATAACTATTCCATTGGATTTACTCATCATTAATGTCACGGTCTTGAGTGGCTTCTGATGCATGTGTATGTCTGCTCTTTGTAAACAGTTTCTTGAAGGGTGTTATTGTATAAAGGGAGGAAAAAATTCACACAACCTATGCTGGTTGAAGAGGGGGTAAAATAAAATAAAATAAAATAAAAAGCATGAGTGCATGATCCATAGTTATGTTATATGCTGTACCTGCTCCTTGAGCTCTGTCAGCTGTCCAGACAAATTGGCTACCAGCCTCATGGTCGACTCCAGCTTCTCCTGTAGGTTCCTGATCTCGTTCTGTTCACCTTCTGCGTCACTGCTCACCAATGACATGGCTCGCATTCGTGGAAACCAATCCAGGTTGTGCTCCTGTGGGTAACCAGTCACAGCAAGGAAACAACTCATCAGCCACTGACTAACGTGATACAGATTTACTTGAAGATAAATCATGATAATGTACGTCAATTGGCTCTGGTCACCATCATCAAAGAACTGGGTGTGTTGGGTGTGTAGCAAAGGATAAGACATCTGCAGTGTAAATGTAAAATGCAATGTAAAAAGGTAAGTGCTAAAGTTGATCAAGTGTGTAGCAGCACAGTATTCAAATGTAATTCGGAGAGACACTGGTCTGCGATATGAGTTTTAGAAAAACAGACTCACATGACATTGCTGCGTTAAGAATAACAACGGAGACTGAGTGACCTCAGACTGAACGCCTACAGCACTGAATTCCCAACAAATTGAGAAACATTCACTTGAGGAGCTTGAAGGTTGGGCAACAGCTTGTGTGCAGTCTTGTTTCACCGACTTCCTGTTTGCCTGTCTGTGTCATCAAGTGTATATGAGTGGCATCTCGATCAGTTTAGATTAGAGGGGAGGAACAGATGAATCTACTGAGGAGTGTGTGTGTGTATGTGTGCCATCACACGTTCACAAGTCTGACTCAGCTGGCTGATTCTTGAACTCAGACTTTGCTGTTGTAAGAAACGGCCATCTTGTTGATTCTTTCTTATGCAGTAGGATATGAGAGTGGACTTTTGGCAAGGAGCCAAGGCACACACTACAGAAATTTCACAGAACGGCTTTTAGATGCTGAACATATATGAGGGTTGAAATATGCACTCTGCTATCCAAGGTCATCAAATAGCCATGGATTTTGGTTGGGTAGACAAACATATTTCCTGCCCTGTATGTTCCCTATAGACCTGAGACAAGCTGCGGCTCTCCAGGCTGCTGTATAGCTACATTGTAATCTATGCCTTCCAGCTGCAGCTCACTGATTTATTGACACGGAGGCCTGCATGTGGCATGTGGATCATATTACCTCCAAGATAGTGTAGTCTGATCCTGAGTAAATGTTACCCATTTACCTGAAACACAAAACTATCATCTGAAGTGCTGGATGTATGCTTTAAGGGTGTGTGTGTGCTTTAGGTTTACCTTGATCATCTCAGCTACGTAGCTCTCAGGGCCCGTGTATTCAGTGGAGTCCTTCACTTTTACCAGGACAATAAAGAACAGGTAGTGCCACATGTTGTGCTCTTCTTTAATGTGCTCCTCAAATGTCACAGTCTTGTTGTCAAACTTGTCCCGTTCCAGGCCTTTAGTGGGAAAAAACACACACTTTGTAAGAAGTAATGTTTTAGTATGTATGTGGCATGGTTAAGAAAATAGTAACCCTCACTGTAGTCACAGTGCAGGCCCCTGAGACTTCACAAGAAAATCTCAAAGACTTTCCTGAAAACAGATCACCTCACACCATCTGCCAAAGATCTGTCAGAGCTTGCATTCTCATTCCTATGAGAACAAAGTTCTCTATGGCACAGGAGGGTCGATAAATGTACAGTTCTCTTTTTTAGTTTAATGTAAACTAAAATTAAAATAAAAACGCTGTTGTATATATGACAATCAACTGACAGATATGGCAACACTGGCAACTTGACATAACATGCAAGTGCCAGTTATGGCATAAGCCAGGGGCCATGCATAGCAAAATCAAGTACATGCACAGTAAGATGTGGACATCATCACTACCATGACCGGCTTCAGAACCTTTGGTACTACCATTAAATTCAGCCACTTTATTCACAAAAATTCTGTGCGTCCACAAAATCAATCACCTTGTCATTGTCAGTGAAGCTCCAGGCAGAGCATCAGCATGACAATGCAGATTTAAGTCTTGGTTCTCTGCTTTGAGGAAACCCTTGTTCTTGATTGTAGTCATGATATGTGCTTTGTGCATATTGCTTAGAGAATAAATATGCACAATGTTTAAATGTATTTTGTCTCTTTAAATAAACAAGAAGCCCTGGATATAATTGAAACTTTCAGGAAGAGTGCTCAAAACACTTAAGCGGAGTGGCCAGACAAAAGTGAGTCCTCTGTTGTATAGCTAGAAGCTCCATTAATATTTATATTTATATCACATTCAGTGTTACTGAAGTAAATGGAGAGCAGAGCAGGGCAGAGTATGGAGCTTTGGGGAAGTCCACAGGCAGCAGGCATTGACTGATTCAATGTTCAGACCTAACACACCATATTCTAGTGCATCAGCAGTGGGGGAAACAGACCAAAGACCGCTTGGGCACATCAGCTCTCAGCAAAATTTCAGTTAGGATGAAGTAACCAGCAATCAAAATAATTACAAAAAACATTCCAAGCATAATCTTAAGTCATGAAGGATCACTGATGTTGCAATAATGCAACAGGACAGACACTTAACAGTATGATGAAGAAAACACCAAGCATTTCAAGATTGTCAGTCACCTATCAAAAACTTTTTCTATCACTTTTGATGTAAGTGATGCAGATTGTAGTTTAACAAGAGGGTTCAGTCTGATTCCATCAATAAAAAAACAAAAAACAAAACACAAGTGCGGATTTCCAACTCCAGGAAACCAGTGGTATCAAAAGACTGAGAACAGACAATTGGCAAGCCTGTGTTGGGCTTAATTTTGAGTTCATGATGTAAATCAACGATCGGCCAAAAGCATCAAGAAGATCTGAAAGCTCTTATGAGACTGAGGGATAGATTGATGCTTTATAAAACCAAGCCAGAAGATGGAGAGCCACTTAAGCCCACAGAGACCTCCCCCTAATCTCCCCATCTCCTCTTTCCCTGTGCTCCTTCTGGAAACCATAGTGACGGCAGCTCCCCCTGTGGCCAGGCCTTATTTAACATGAGTGAGTCAGAGCTGATGGCAGGCTTGGTGACATAATACTGTTCTCATTCCATATGCTGACCATTGGTCCTGACTGCCTGACCCCACACATGCACACATACACATGCACGCAAACATACGGCATGTACTCATGCACTCACTTCCACACATAGGAATACACACACAAATGTGCATAAGTACAGCAACACTTTCAGACACAGACACAGCAGCAAGTAAAGTACTTACTTAGGCACACTGTCACACACATACATATATGGAAATGATGTCAAGGGCAAGGTATGGATCTCCAGTACGCCTGTGCAAAGTAGAGAGTGTGAAAATACAGTGCGTGCGTGAGAGAGTGTGTGTCTGTGTATGAGAAAGACATGAATTATGGAGGCGAGCAGAGCAGTGGCAGGAAGCCTTCATGACTCAGCCTTCTTTGGAACAACAGAGGAGAGTGGGGGGGTGGATGAGAACAAAAGGATTGCAGCTGAGTACACCTTTACAAAATTTCATCATGTTAAGTTTTGTACCACAAAAAAATCTATCTATCGATCGATCTATCTACCTACTGTTTATATATATATATATATATATATGTGTGTGTGTGTGTGTGTGTGTGTGTGTGTGTGTGTGTGTGGTATATATATGGTGTATATATTTATATGTATATGCGTGTGTGTGGTGTGTGTGTGTGTGTATAAAGAGATAAGATTTGTCAGCGAAGCTGTATATTATAGTAACTACATTCTTGAATGAGCTTGTGAAGGAGTTTACAGTTGTACCAGTGAAGCCAAGTCAGGCAGGGTGCCCTGATGGTGAAATAATCCCTTCACGAGAAGTCCACAGGTTTGATCCCCACAACAAAACGCTTCGTAAAATCTCCCTGCACAAGACATTAATTTCCTCCCTACTGAAGTGCTACCCAAAAACAACTCACACTGTGCTATGTAAAATAAAAAAAAGTTTTACGTTCCACATAACCAGTACCTTTATATCTCGGGTGCAATGCTGTCATCAACCTTTTGCACTGTGTGCAACATGTTAGATGGAAAAAACGTATGAAATGTAGAGTCGTGTTGCAAAGTCCCTTTAACCAAGTAGCTGAGAACTCTTACCACAGATGAAGCAGGTTGTCTTCAGGACTTCTTCTTTTTTCTGTTTTTCACTTCTCAGGTCAGCAAAGGTGTCAATGATGACACCAAAGATGAGGTTGAGGACAATGATGATGACCATGAAGAAGAACAGCAGGTCATATATCACTCTGGCAGCAAAAAGAGGCTCCTGGAAAAGCACCAGGCAAAGAGGGTTACGGGCACAGTAAGTCTTTCTGGAAATGCACCAGACTAAATTCTATCCGGTGCTATCACTATCTGGTTTAGAAGTTGTGATTGAAATAAATTAACAGATCAAGCTAATTATTAGCTTCAGTGTGATGACAGAGTGAGGTTAGGAGGAATCTAAGAAGGGGTTGTATAATTGGTGACAGATTTAAGAAGCTTGGCCTGTTTAAACGTATGACCTAGAGAGCACGCCTTTACATAAACATTAAAAGGGGGCTAATATTATGAGTTTAAAACACGGTTAACCTAGGCCACCATGGATGTTAATGGAAATACAAGACCACTGATGCAACCTGGCAGATGCTACAGTAACAGAGACGACGTTATACAAACAAGGCAGAAAGCCAGACAACCTCATGCAGCCTGTCACAGTGTCCCAGGTAGGCCACATCTTATGTAGCAGTACACTTTTGCAACTAAGAAGAAAAACAATTCAGTTTATTTCACATATCATCTGGCAGTCCTACATATGACTATGTGGTTGATGGTGTTATTTTCTTTTACAGTTTGGCCTACGTTGCATTGTAAATAAATGAGGCAGACATGCACGTCCTCTTCTGACATCATTAGTGGTTGAGGCTGAATTCACTGGAAAGTTATTTTCAGGTCTAATTCCCACACAAGGCGGAGGCAGTACAGCTGTAAGGAACTGTTGTGAAACCTCCTCGCTTTTGAAATAAAAACAAGATCAGAGGATGATGGGCTCACAGCCAGCTCACATGACCCACTCTGCAGCTGGTGGCGCTACACTTGGCAGCTACACACACACACACACACACACACACACACAGCACAACGCATGGCCTGATCAGGGTGGGGACGCTGGACGTACCTCTTTGGATGGCTTGCGGAGCACATCTCCAACACCCCCACCACTCCTCAAGCCGTGACTCAATACAGTAACAATACACATGAGCAGAGAGTCACATGTCCGCTCCATGTCACTGTCCTCCTCATTGTCATCGCCAAATTCTGAGGCAGGAGAAAAAATATGTTTCATTAGAGCGTCACAAATGTGGCATGCTTGATTATATTCCACATAAACTATAATGATATAACACATAATTAATTGTGTCATAACAAACAATTCAAGTTAAGTGTTATTACATGTTGATTATGAATGACTATCAGCAATCTTTTGTATGAGAGGGATGTGACAGCCTTTAGGACAAAATATAAGTATAATGTATTCTTAGCTATTGGTTTTTGGTTCATAAATGTCCTTGGCTTAGTTAAGGAAACCCAGCAAAACAAAACATGATATGTAGGGCACTTGCTCAAATGTTTAGGCTCAAAATCGAGAGGCAGTTAGTCAAAGCAATGCAGTTTTTGATTTAGCTGCAGTTAAGAAGTGATAAGAGCTATGGTTGAAATCAACATGAGCCAGGCAGAAAAATGCTTTGTGAATGGTTTAAGTTCTAAGTTGCTGGTTTTTATCTTGACACAGTTAAACTGCCCCCAGCAATTGTTCTGATTCTTCTTCTTTTTCTTCCCTAAGAGTTTTTGGGCACAAAAAATGTAAGTGGTACAGACATGAAACTTTACAGGATGATCCCAAACCTCACCCACCAGTCAGGCCACAAAAATGACACTGACCAGATGGTGGCTGTATGTTAAACAATTTCACATTTTGGCCAAAAATGTTGTAACCATGCATTACACATTGAAAAATTCCACTCTAGCCCATTCAGTGCATTGGGCTGGATCTCAAGGATTAAGCCACACTTACATAGCTCGAACAACTTGTGTGCAGATTTTCCCCTTTATAGCGATTGTGCTGGAATGAATTTGTCCTATGGGGTAACTTCAATCATCTCCAAATTTGCTGTGCATAATCTCTGGCCACTCATAACAAAGGCTTATCCAAGGATTTTTGATATAGGTAACCATTTTGCTGCCATTGGTAACCACTGGCAACCATTTTGTTTTTGAAGTCTGTGCAAAATGCCATAACTCATCGGTTGTTTGTCTAATCAATACAAAACTCAAACCTCACGATCCAACTGTAGGTGGTATTATAACAGTAAAAAATTTATACCTCAGAATTTGCTGCGTCAATTTGAACGAAACTTGAATGAAACAGTCCAAACTTAAAATTGCACCAGAAGTTCTAGAGAGCTAATTTTTTTTTTCCAGCATGTGTGATGTGTGATAATGACAGCGAGAAACTCTTAATATGATATCATTTTTCAAATATGGCTCACACATGTCAAACAGTGAGGCCACAATGATATTGAACATCTTGCTGTAACTTGTATTGTAAAAACAATATTTACATTTCTAAATATTTGCTCAAACGTCGTCAATATATCTGATAATACACCCAAAATCACCAGAATAATGTATTTTTTTCTTCAAAATTTTCATCACCAGCATTTTTACTGTTATGTTTTAAGTTAAAATAAATAACTAAATAAATAAAAACCCAGTCTGGCACATGTGATGTCATTGCCTCGGGTTGTAAGTTGTAAGGCATGTAGAAAGCCAGGTCTGTCCAGTGGTGCCGTCAATAAGTCACCTTCTCCGGGGATCTGAAGGTCCATGGTTTGAATCCGCACAATGTGGCAGCTTATGTATGTGGCATGTTTTTAACTGCCTCTCGAGGTCATATTAAGTCGAAGATTGCCTATTGTCCTTGGACCCCATGAATTGCTGTTTGCGGCTATATATTTGCTTTGCTTTGTTTTTTTTTACTGAACAGTGAGTTCTTCATGCTTTCCCAGTGGGCAACAACTGAGAGTTGGACAAGGTTACAGATTGTATCACCAGTGATATTTTGGGCCTTGTGTTTACCCTTCACTCATAAAGTCCATCATAAAAGATCAGAAGCTTTGAGGATAGGCTCTTCTTCTCTCTGTAAGGGGGTTTTAAGTTCACACTTTGGCTCCACACCATTTGCTACCAGAATTGTTCAACTGAGCCCTACATGTTTTTGGCTTTTACAATGTTTTTTTAAAGGAGCACTACTTGGCTAATGTCTTGATATACGATGCAAGTGGTTACAGTTTAATGAACAAGGTCAGATTTGGCTCCTTAAGCAAAACCCAGATCAAACCCAGTGTTGCCGTATACCTTCCTGCAGGGCCTCTGTGGAGCAGTTCTCCTCTTTCCCTTCCCGACACACTCCTGCAGACAGGAGCTCACTGGCCAGACTGGCTCCACTTTCTAGATGAGGGCAGGGATAGTTGTCAGGTTAGCAAGTTTTTTTTTGTTTTTTTTTTTTTTTTTCCAAAATAAAGAGCCTACATCCTCTAATTACTTGGGGCATTGTGAAACATCATTAAAAAATGCAGTCAGTACTCACTCAGGGTCGTGTTGGGGATGCGGTCGACCTCCAGGATGAAGTCATCTTTGAAGAAGATGTAGCCAACGATGGAGAACAGGTAGACCAAGATGAGAGCCAGCACAGCAGTGAGCACAATGGAGCGTCCGTTACGTGTCACACTCTTGATTACATTCAGCAAGGTCTCCTCCCTGTATACCAGGTCAAAAAGCTATAAAGGCAAAAGCAGTATTAAAAAGTGAACAATTACAACATTAAGGACAGATGGGTATCAGTTATGTTGGAAATTATGGCCTCTGAGAAAGCAAGACCTTGCAGACCTAGACAAGACCTGCATATAAATAGCATTCAGTGCAAGCAAGGTTAATGTGAAGTTACAAAAGAAAGGGAAATGTGAGGAGGGCGGACAGGAACGAAAACGGCTGCATAAGATTTCATTTCCTTTTATGATGTGGCCTGATAGACTTTTTTCCTGTGCTGAATTCTCAATTCTTTCTGTCTGACATGAATTACATAACGTTTCAGCATCCTGTTATTCAAGTAGAAAAACATGGCATTACGTTGTGCTGTATCTGCGCAGGCACTGCTTGGGCCTGCATGAATGGAAAACATCTCCAAATACTGGCATATTTAGTCTCACACATTATAAACCAGACCTGAGGCACCGGCACACAGCGCTTAACACCCCAACAACAACAGCAACACCGTTACAGTACCAAATAAGGTAATTTTTGGATTGCTGGCAGGCCGTGTCCTTGAATGTACCACAAAGAAATGGCTATGTTCAGAGGGAGGAAAAAAAATTGCACACAGTTTGCCCAAAAACCATTCTCTCTCAAATTTAAGTGCTGCCTTCATGTTTTTTAATGGTTTCACCTGTTTGTCTGGAGCTTAGTGAGGAAGTGTTTGTAAGTGTGCCTGCATGGGTGTGAGCATGCATGTGTCTCCCTCACCAACAGACTGTAGAAGAAGACGTGGACAAACACCCCCAGGGAGCAGATAATGAGGTAGAGGAGGTGGTAGAGGAACTCAAAGTCCATCACCATGGCTTTGTAGCCCCGTGTGAATGTTCCTCGGTTCCCCACAAAACTCATCAGGAAGATGATCTTATTACACACCTGGAAAATAAAACATAACAACATTCACTGGTCATTTAAATAAGTATTGAAGCGTCCATTGTAGTTACCAGAAATTATCAGCAATGGCCTTGGCTGAGGTAGATACTGAAAATATTGGCAGCAGCGTGGTGGTGGAGTGAGGGGTGGGGGAGTTTGTGCTAAATGAGGACACACTGAGGGGAGAGAGGACATGGGTGTGTGTTAAGTGTGTGTTTGTGTCTTTATTTGGTGTGTGTATAAAGTTGTGTGTAAGTGCACATCTAGAAAATCTCCGGCGGGTGCCGGAGTGGTGTCAGTCTCTAGGGTCCAGTGACGCACTTCACACCCCATAACGCAGACAGGCACTGCCAGGGAGAACTCTGGGGCCAGGGGTGACACCACAGGCAGACTGGGCACTGGCCCTGCCAAGTGGGCATGGGTGTGAGTGAGAGCTGAGGGGTGAATGGGGTGAGAAGTAGTGTGGTGGGGCTTTGTATGAAAAAAGTCAGTCAACACAGGCTGTATGTAAATGGTAAAAGAGAACTACTGTTCCTTTTGTAGAGAATCCTGGGCCTTTATCATGTAACTGCAAACATATACCTTCGTATATGTTTGCATGCACGTATGCATACACACACACACACACACACAACCATCTGTAAACTTGTGTAAGGGAGTAGGGCGACTCACGTTGAAGGCACCCAAAAGGAAGAGAGTAGGCTCCAGGCCAACAGAGAAGATGAGACGAAGGATGGTGACAATGACGAGGGCACGGATGCCCAGCGGCTGTGGCATAACAATCACAATGCCCAGTGCTGCCAGCACACCCATCCACAGGAGGGCAGACAGGTGGGGATCCAGCATACCTACAGGATATAAATGAATGCACACATACACGTGCATATATGTGCACACAGGCACATGCACACACACACACACACACACACACACACACACACACACACACACACACACACAAAAAACACATTGATGTGGCCAGATGTATTCTTGCACACGCAAGATAAAAAACTGCTGAAAGGACTGAATTTCCCAAAACTTAAACTGTAGATTTTCCATAGAAAAGAAAATGAAAGAACCGTGTCGAGGATGACAATGCAGTTTCTATCTTAAATCAGGTCTTGTCTAGATCAACAGGTTTTTTTAACAGGCTTCAAACATGTTCTGCCTGGCAGGCAAGCCCAAGGCCTTCATTAGGGAGACTTTGAACTCAAAAAGAGCCAGTTACATAACCACCCAAAAGTATGACATACTTTTTTTTTGTGTGCATGTGTGCGTGTATGCACTAAGCTTTAGTGAGAGCCTACCTGACGCTTCGCTTGATCCCAGGGTAAATCCAGGATTAGCATCCTAGTCAGGGGTTTCATGTGGCAAAGTGTCACTCAGGCTAAAACACCAAACCAGGTTTCACCAGCTTAAGAACAAGGCCACACACAGCCTGCTTGCCTCCCTACGCAGGTCATTTTCCTAAACACGGCACTAACGTGTGCTCATATTAATTAAGTTTGTGTGAATGTATGTATGCATGAGCACTGGACACAAAACCATGCAAGGTGACAGAATGGGAAAATTAGAAAAAAGAAACTGAGAATAATAATATGAGAGTTGGAGAGCAAGAATAAAAAGAGGTAGGAAGGTAGAAATATGAATGAGAAGGCAATGAAGAAAATGGAAGGGATTAAGACATGGACAGAGGTGAGATGGATGAGATGGTGGTGGTGGTGTGGGCTGCAGATGAGGGAGCCCTCCCTTCTTCCTCGCTCCTTTCCTCCTACCTTGCCTCTCCCTCCTTCTAGTCCTCTCTCCCTCCCGATCCCAGCGGAGATCACATGACAGGTGCCACTTACATAACACCAGTCTCTAAAAATACTCTAGCTGAAAGATTCATGAGGAATGAGCCGGGGGCAACACACAGCCCCAGTGCTGCAGCAGATGGAAAAAAGGGTGCTTTAGTGCACCCACAAACTCAGTGTGAACTTAACACTTGATTTGGATTTGTATGTGTGAGAGTGTCTGCATGCAAACTTGAAAGACATCTATGAATGTGCATCATGAGTGTGAAACTGCTTACATGTGTCTTTATGTGCATGGGTTATGTGCATGGGTTATGTGTGTGTGTGTGTGTGTGTGTGTGGTAAGTGTGTGTGTGTGTGTGTGTGTGTGGTAATGACAAAAGCTACCCATCAGAAGGCAGTCAGTCATGCATGCAAGCAGAACACACTGACCTGGATCTCTTGCTCTTATGACCCTCATTCCACAGCCCTAAGCAAAGGAGGGAGGAGAGTGGGAGGAGACAGAGAAAGCATAGTGTGTGTATGTGTGTGCATGTGTGTGTATGCCTGTATGAGAGACAGAAAGAGAGAGGGGGGGGGGGGAGAAAGAGAGAGAAAAGGCAGGGGCCCAAGGCCATAAAAATGCCTGTTTAAGCAGGCCAAAGGTATGTTTGAGCCTCACGTGATTTTGCCTTGCACACACACAAAGTTGCAGTGTAGATGAGGAAATACAGGCAGTCTTAACACATGCTGCACATCCAGTTTTCAGAGAAGAACAATTAAAGAAGGTCTTTACTGAACTGTTTGATTAATCTACCTAGTCTACTCACAACCTGCTGTGCGGTGCAATTTTCACCAGATATGGCTGAAATAAACATAATGGAATTCACGGAACATTACATTGCTCAAAGTTCTCCTGTATTCTCTGTCATGTCCACAGTTTGTAGAAAATATGCTCAAGATTTGAGCCCAAGTGTTGAAGCACTTAGTGTGAAGAGGTGTGTTTCAAACAAGGACAGAGGGCTGCTCAGGTCTTGGTCTTAATCCTGGTCAGGTGACTGGTAGTCAGCAGGTCAGAACGTTGTGAGAAAGAGATCAGTGGGTCAGCATAGCTCTAATGTCTCAACAAAGGATTGCGAGCCAGCTTTTCAAACTCTATGCTATCTCTTTGGGTGTTTGCAGCATATGACTTAACTTATGGCAAAGCAAGATGTAAATGTAAAAAGAAATAGTCGAAAAAGATCCATGATGTCAAACTGGCAAAAGTTAAAATGGGTGAGACTGTGTGGCAATGAAATATCCCTCTTCCCATAAATCCCCATATGTATGCTGGCACTTTATTACCGTCAGTGGCACTTGGCACTTTGATCTCTATATTGCCTGTATCATTTTAACAGGTCCCCTGACATCTATGCCATTTATGCCCATTCATCCCAAGCAAAGTCTGTACATGTTGCACAGTACAATGCAATAGGAGCAGATTGCAGGAGGGAAGCATATGAGCCTTCCTCAGTCCTTCCTGTTTTGCATAGTGGTGCGCTTAACCTTTCTTTGACCCTGTTTCTAAAGAAGTTCCACAAAGGCCTGAATACATGCAGTGCAATACACATAAATATGTCTCTGTTGTCTGAAGCAGAAGTTGGACATGCATAAGTATACCATATACTATTGGGAAACATTAAAGTATCCACCATGGAATCCATAAAAACACATTTCTAAGCCTTTCACATAGATGAAGAGCTAATATCAAAAGGCAGACAGTCTTGTTAGACCAAAGCCGAAAATAATTTGCAGTTATGGACGCGTCAGGAATGTGGCTTAAGGTTTCAGAGTAATGTCAGAAGTCACATGATTTGTGCAGGGTCAGGAGTCAAAGTTAAAGGGCCATTGGTCATACTCAGCTCCCTCCCATGTGACTAACCTCCATGAACCCCCTCCAGAGGGTAGAAGAAGCAGACCAGCAGGTTCATGAGCACAGCCAGGTTGAAGGAAACGTTACTCCACACTGACATGTTTCTGGAGCACCAGTACAAGACTGGCTGAGCTGGAGGGGAGAGTCACAGAGGGAGAAAAACAAATCTTGTCATTACATATTTCCAAAAGAAGACCACATATAATTTGACTGTATAACTTCCATACAGCCATATAATTAGACTTCCATACTCAGCGTGTGAATAGAAAACAATGTGTATACAGTAAACTATGTAGGAAAAATGGTAGGGTTATTCAGAAGAAAACTGTGTCTCATGTTCTCTGTCCCATGAGTCAGGAACATTGGATTGGAGTGGATTGCAGGAGGAAAAAATATGAGCCTTCCCCAGTTCAATGGCTAAATTCTTCTCGACTTAAAAAAGACTCGAATTTTACAGTGTGGTGCTTTGAAAAACATATGACAAAACAGCCCAGAGAGTTAATTGCATATATGGCAAAGAGTACGACTGTCAGAGATGCCACTTTAACCTTGACTTCACAAGTGACACACAGGCTGCCTTGTCACTACACTTAGACTCTATTCTGATATCTGGCTTCTGTTTGCTTTTAGTGGAAAAAGACAAACAGATGCAGGGACTTTTCACTTGTCTGTCCCCTCTTCTGAGCAAGAGACAAAATATGGCTTTGTGTGGGTATGCACTTTATACATGAATTACAAGTGTGATTGTGTGTGGGAGTATGTGTGTTTGTGTGTGTGTGTATGTGTGTGTGTGTGTGTGTGTGTGTGTAAGCAATCTCTCAGTTGTGATTCATAAGGTTACAGATGTTTCACGGCTCAGATGATGTGGAAAGCCCCTGTCTGCTCTCAGACAGTGGAAACACACATTCATGCACGCACACACACAAGCACAGGCACAAGCTGTGTTAATGCTCGCCATCGTCATAAGTTTGGGATATTCATCACATTCATACTTTTAATGTTAACTACACATGCTATGCGCTGACCATACCTCTGAGTTTCTTCTGCCAATTCATCTCGTTGAAGAGGTCTTCTGCTCGTAGGAAGAAGTCGTTGATCTTGCTGCCTTGCTCGTCTCTTTCAGTGGTGTAGTAGACACGCAGCTTGGACTCTGAGGTCAGGAACTCACAGATGTTGGGCACAGGGAACACAATCTCCTCCATAGTGCGGTCCTGACGCACAATCTGAACAGAGAGACACAGTCACCTCCAAGGATCTCACACAAATACCTTGGCCCGTGTCTATCCAAAGTCAAAGGTCCAGTTGTGTACATATGTGTGTCTTTGTGGGGTTTGGGGGCAAGGAGCTTGTCAAGACAAAATGTATTTCATTGCAAATACACCACAAACTGTACTATAGGTTATTGCACATAAGTATGGTATTGAATATGGAATATTGCACAGGTTATACTTATGTGCAATAACCTGTGCAATATTCCATATTCAATACCATACTTATGTGCAATAACCTATAGTGCAATAACTCCTGTCCATGTTTGCACTTGTACATATATTTTTTCTTTCTTTTTAATCTATCTATATATATATATATATATATATATATATATATATATATATATATATATATATTCCTTTCTTTATTTTTCTTGACTAATTGCTCTTTTTACTTTACACTTGAGTGGGAGTTGTTATTGTAACAAAAAGTAATTTCCCCCTGGGGATCAATAAAGTATTCTGATTCTGATTCTGATTTCTAGATCACTAACTTTACCAAACTTTACATGTATGGCTTGTGTCCAGCGGGCAGAAAGTTCAATGTGCTGCAGTAATACTTTGTGCATTTACTACAAAGCATTGTGACCTCTATCTGGGCCGTGTGTTTGGCATAGAACTCCAGGGCTTCATCTCCCTCTCCATTGGTCCCTCCTGGCTTTAACATTATTGACAGCTCCTTGTTATGGCGTGCCAACTGCATGAGGAATGAAGAGTAAAACAGTAAATGAGCTGGTCAAAAAACTGACAGATTGGTAATGCTTGTGGCATACTGCTGCCCAGTATATATGAACAAATGGATTAATTAAGACATTTTGTGAAAAAAAAAAATAAAAAAATACTAAACCTGGTGAGCCAAAATGTAAATGTTGTGTCCAACATTTCGGGGGGAAGCAGCATCATGTTCCTCCTCCTCTCCATTATCATCCTCCTCCTCTGTATCCTCAAACTCTATCTCTCCCTGTAGATAGGCTTTCTTTATCACCTCCACCTGGTCAGACACACACACACACATGGCCACACAACCTTCAACTGTGTGACTGATTTGATGTTGAACATGTGGTATAGGAGGCTAGGGATATGTGGTAAGACTGCTCACTGTTATTGCTGAGCTGCTGAACAATCAAGACAGCTAGGTATCTGTTGTATTTGAGATGTACTGAGTTGTATAAAAGAAAAGATAGGAGGAGTTGCAAACATCAGTTCCTCACTAGCTCCTTAGGCCTCATGTTGTACAGAATCCTCTCCGCGTTCTCACTGTCATGACGACTCTCCATGATGGCTAGCAAAAGCTTGGATGCGTTGTTCTGAGAGTGAAAGAGAGAGAAACCAGGCCAGGCAGGGGATGCAGAAAGAAAGTTAGATGATAATAACTTAAGCCCTTTCAGTTTCTTCTTACAAAGAAAACAGACAGAAACCCCGGTGCTCAGGGAAAATGGAGTCTGCAGATATTTATTTTGGCAGGCATGCACAATGGCCAGCTTAGCCGAGATGAATGAATGTCCAGCTCTTACACGAGTAGTCTGTTTGTGTTATTCCATCCTGCAGTGTAGGGATACTATTGTGCACTAGGGTAAAGTTACACTGTGGACTCAGGCTGACACTCAAAGATGGCCTATCTCCAGTTTAGGTCAAGATTTAGAGCCTTCCTCCATTCCACATGTAGCAGCCTGGTTCACTCACCTTAAGCTCCAACACCAGGTCCATGCGTTTTTTCCCAAGCGGGTTGATGTCATTAAGGATTAAGGCGATAATGATGTCGATGCCATTGGACTCATGAGTGGCAATGCAATTCTAGAAGAGACAGGGCTTGGGGTAAGCATGAGAAGGACCAATAGCATCTTAGGTGTGACCCTGACTTTCCGTGTGACATGGTGTCTTCTGCATACCTGGTTCTCATGACAGGGCCCTTGGCAGTACTCCGTCAGACTTTCCACAGTCTGGTTGATGAGGGCCACATTCTTCTCATTGATGTACAGCCCCAGTAGACCTAGACCTCCTGTGGTGCTGCCACAGATACAATCTAAAAACTGCAGGGTCTCGCACACCAGGTTGTAGTTGTTCTTATTGTTCTGGCAGCGCAAGAAGTTCTGAGAAAAATACAAATGGTTGGGTTAGGTACCATAGACACTGAATGACTGATAATTCTGTCTGGGCTGACCTGGACATGCACTGTGACTAATAAGCCAGCGAAAGCCAAAAGGAGGGAGACAACATTATTAAAGGAGTAGTTCACCCCAATTGAAAATTCAACTAAACTACTCACTCCCCTGTCAGCTAAAACTCCACTGAAGCTCATACACAAACCAAAGACAGCGTGAGTTAGTGCTCATAGCTCCATCTCAGCCTTCTTTGAAACAAATGAGGCTAATGGAGCCACTGGAAGACTGTGCTTCCAACTGTGCTAGTACACGCTGACACGAAAACGTCTGCTGATGATTTGTAAAATAAATGTCTTTGCCAAAACACTCCATGGTGCGCTTGGAGCCAGGTGATATCACTGAGACAATATAGGAGATAATGAGGTAAATACTGGGCTTTTTGATCCACAGTGCAATTGATTGGCTACAAAACACTTGGATTATGCTGCAAGAG
The DNA here is from genome assembly GCF_902150065.1 of Myripristis murdjan. Classification (NCBI taxonomy): domain Eukaryota; kingdom Metazoa; phylum Chordata; class Actinopteri; order Holocentriformes; family Holocentridae; genus Myripristis; species Myripristis murdjan. The sequence goes on from NC_043984.1 coordinate 20,545,433, forward strand.
CTGTTTTTTGAAATTTGATGATAGCTTTGTAAATACAAAAAGATGTTTTTACTGAGGTGGAGATGAACCTCTTGGGACTAGTTAGCTCTGTTTCTGGTTTTAGTACATCAGTAAAGACATAAGGGTGAGCAGTAATGGCTGAATTTTCAGTTTGGTTTTAACTATTCCTTTAAGACAAGACTGCACCTGAAGGAAAATATTAAAAGGCAAAGCCATTCATACACACGCAGTACTGGCCTGAATGGAATTAGTTTTGGCAAAGTACAGCAGCGATGAATGATTCACATTTGATGAATACCACTCAAAGAAACAGCGTGTCTGGGGCTCAGTCTCACCCACCTGTAGGTCACGGTTATGATTCTCACAAAGCAGCTGGAGGAAGCGGAGGATGGGCTGCATAATGATGATTATAAAACTCATCTCCCCTTCATCCTGGTTCTTGTCCCCACTGCTGGGCTGCCCATCGGCTGAGGAGAAGTGGTCCTCAGGGTCTGCTTCACGCCGGTAAGAGTTGAACGCTTTCTTGGTGGCAGAGGAGGCCTCTAGTAGCTGCTCTCTCACATCCTCTGTCATGACCACTGCAGAGTCTCTGGCTAAACAAACAGACACAAAAGGGAGAGTAAGGACACAGTGAAATCCTTTATAGCCATTTGATCATACTGTAAATCAGGTAACGGTTTTCTGTTTGCAAACAAACATTATCTCTCTAGGTTACGGCTGAAAGGCTCATCAAAGCATCCTCTGGTGTTAAGACCCTGACGTGCCATGCAGTAAATTGAAATGGGGGACCTCTGACCTTTCTTGCGGACGGGCATGTCCTTGTCCTGGTTGTCATCATCTCTCTTCCTGTTGCCCAGGTCACTGGTGTTGACCGTCACCGTGGCTTTGATCTCCAGCTGGGCGAGCTTCATACGATCATAGAAGACCCGGAAGAACTTCTCCGATTTTTTGTCCTCTGTCAGACGGCAATAGAATGAACGCTGGACACAGAGGACAAGATCAATGGGAAGAGAGTATTGATTTTAATTAGTACTTAGTATTTAGTATCACAATGCAACTTCGGGGTCGCACTCTCACTGTAAGAGGGTAAGGTTTAATATTAAAGGTTTAGTATTAAAGAATCTCTAGAGGAAATGCAGTGCCACTGAGGATAAAAGAGGAGTTAATGAGGAGATAATAAATGAACAATTGTCACTTGTAATGGTATAAATATGACTGACCGGTGTAACACGAATTACATAATCAACACTTTTTCCTCCTGCAAGTACAGTATGTGTTGCACAACTGATAATCTACTCAGAGTGCAGTGAACTGGGGCAACAGCATTACAGGCATGTTTAAACAGTAACCTCAAGAATCAAGAGGGACCTGGCCTAACATCGGCAGTCTTATCATCTCGTTTACTATTTCCTCATTTTATTTGCAAACCATGGGGCAGCTGTGATCTAAGCTAGATACACTGCATTGTTTGGCACATCAAATGCTACTAAAGTGGTATGTCTGTCTGCCTGCCATTTGTGTTCTCTATTTACTGATTGTTTAACCTCTATCTACAAAGTGCCTGTCTCATCTGACACAAAAAAGGAAACAATTGCTCAATATGTGCAGGATGGTCTGGACTGAACCCTCACAAAGCATTACATAACCATTGTGAACGGAGTTTGGATTTACTGTGTAGGGAGTGTTTCATTATGAACGCTACAGTTATTGCTATGGAATGGGGTCAAGCAGAATTAGAACACTTTCTAGCCCGCGAGTGCAATGCATACACCATGTCCCAGTAACCCACAGGGCTGTTGTTTTGATTATGTAAGAGCTGTTATCTGCTACAGCCTACAGGGAAAGGCTTCGACCAGCAGAACCAGCCTTACCACACTGCTGAGGTGAAAAACGACACGAGAGGGAGAAGCCTGGCCTACTTACACAGATCGAGAAAGAGAGATTGTGGCAATGGAGCGGGGAAGGGAAAGAGAAAAAAAAAGCTAGAGTAGAAAGACAGTCAGCAAAGATGGAATTAGGGAGTATGAAAGAGAAGAAAAAAGTATATGAAAGAGAGGAAACGAGAGCAAGTGACAGGGAGGGAGAGAATGTTATCAGACAGTATCTAGGCCAGTTTTGAAAGCTTGTTACATAACCAGCTGTCTTTTCAGGTTAGATGTAAAACTAGACTAGTGGAGGCAACAAATAAGCAGTAGTCATAAGGAAAAATGTAAAGCATAATGGGCAAGTAATCTTTTTTCCTCAATGAAGAATTAGAAACGTAAGAGATTTATACTTGGTGGAAACAAATGTTTAACACACCGCTGAACCTTTTCCTTCACACCACAATTTAAAGTAGTGGCAAAGCCCTTCGCCAAATGCAGTGTATTTGGAACATATTAATGGAACAGCAAAGCGAACCCAGTGATTGGCCTCTGCAGCTTTCAAAGCCAAAGAAACAATGACATAACTGTGTGCTTGTGCCCCCAAGCAGATTCCAAAGCCCTGTGCCCCACCCAAGCCCTCCACCACTGAGCAGCAGCCCTGCTGCACGTACACACTCTGCCAGCAGTCAGGGACAAGGAGATAGCAGTGCAAGGCCATCATGCAATAAATAACATGATGACAGAGTGGAGAGTGAAGGGAGGATGGTGTGGGGTGGAGTGGGGGGGATTAACTGCACCACTGGCAGCCCACTCACAGCTTGCAGCATGCCAGGAGGGGGGTGGTGGAGGGGATGAGGGGATGTGGGGCAGTAATGGTCATGCGTGTCTGCCTGTCTCTCTCTTCTCCCTCTCTCTCTGCTCACGTAACACTGTCCTCCGTCAGGCAGCTAAAGCACGGGTGGAGGGGCTGGGTTTTACAGAGAGGGGCTGATGAGGGGTGAGGACGATGAGGCGGGTGAAGCTTGAGGCCCAGGGTGAGGATAACACACCGATTAGACTGATCCAAACAGAGACAAGAACCCTAGCCATTAGGCAACCCCGCCCCTGCCCCTTAAAACCTCCCCTCCTCCTGCCCCTGGAGAGCTGAACCTCTTACATAACATACACACACACACACACACACACACATACAGTACATGCATACACAAGCTGGAGAGCACATACACTGATACGCCCACTGTCTATTACACACACACACATACTTCAGTCACAAAACTAGGTCAGCTGTCTTAGGCATAGGCACATGCCCATTTTGAGGTGACACACCCACATATCACACATGCCCTGCAATACAGTATTCTCTCCCAAACTCTGTGACAGCAAACTTTATGCTTCTTATGTAATCACATTAGTTTTTCACTGCCTATTGTTTAATAAATGTCACAGTTCTCACCCCTAGGATATCCCCTGCTAAAGCTACTGCATTCAGTTTAACTATGTAGGGCTGGGCAGGACTGGCACCATGCTAACTGATAGGGATCTTGGTTCCATGAACAATTAAATTTCACTGCAGTAAAGATAAGTCTGTTTTGGTGCAATTTATTGTAGCTGTAGATGAAATTGATAGGAACTGACTATTTTAACCAACAGGGAAAGTTGTCAGACACCTGCAGCACACTGATCTGCCCTGTTTCTAAGAACTGAGCTGAACTTAGTGGAGTGAGTGACTCACTGAAACAGCGACAAAGCCTGAATAAGAACACTACAATAAGCTTTCATTTTATGGTTTCTCGAGAGTTGTGCATATGTGAGGTGACAGCCAATTGTGGCTAGGTGATTCTAGCTAATTGAATCAGACTAGAAAACCTAAACTTTCATGTCTAACCGCTTTGCATGCCTCTGTAGTGTTTCGGCACTGGTCGTTTCACACTCAAGTACAAAAATCTGTGCTGCCATATCAAGAAGCCATCTGTGTTTTGATAGCACTTGAAAAGCAAGGACAAGAGTGACATGATGGAGAGATGACGTTACGGATGAAGTAACACATGGTGGCCAAGTGGAGAATGGAGGGATAGTGAGTGAGGAGGACGAAGGAGAGAGAGGAGAGAGGGACGGGCATATCAGGGGCCCCCTGTAGTGTTGAGTAAACACAGAGCCTGTCTGTATCCATGGAGACAAACCCTGAGTGGAATGAGACTGAGAGGAGTGGGGCGAGGTGGGGGCGGACAGCTCTGAAAAACAAGGTCATAGCGCTTTCCCTTCTCTCCTTCCGTTCCGCCACTTGGCATCAACAAAGGGATGTTATATAACAGCTATTTATACTCGCGCTCCCTTTCCCTCTCTCCTTCCCTCTCCCTCTCACGTCAGACAGCACCACATGCAAACCAAATGGAACTGCAGTTCTTCTCTCCTCCATGTTCATTTTCTCTTTTCCTTTGGGTCCCCTCATCCAATTGTGACCTCTTTATTTATTTTGATTATTTTTTTCACTGAGTGTGTATCTACTCCACTCCAGGGTTGAACAATGCTGGCACAAATCCACCTGTAAAACAGCAACGTTTGCTCTGAATGCAGAGCATGTGTCCTGGAAGGAAGCAGAGCAGCCTGACATGTGGTTACATGCCAGATGGCTGATGAGTGAAAAGTCGCAAGTCACCATGTCACAACACAATTTACAGCTGTCAGAGCTCTCCCACTGCTGTCACAGAAAAGCACGAATGTGACAGAAATAAAGCAGAGTAGCTAACAGCCGACACCTCTAGAAAGCACTAACATGAATTGACTTGAATAATGGTCGCCTGAAACACAGTTCCTGGGACACTCTTTGCCTTGCCTTTGCATGACAGAAGAAAGACTTTGAGGGAGTGACTGTGCATGCAATCATGAGTTATTCAGTGTGGTTTATTTCTGTGCACTATGTAGGTCATGAGTAAATAGTTAACTATGTTACGTGAGAGCAAGACATCCAACACTGAACAGGTGCTCAGCTCGACATGTCCATAAAATGAAGACACAAACAAAAGCCTGCTCAGATTATCCTGTGTACCTTCTTAAACAGAGCAGAAAACCTGCACACTCTGTCTGCTCTTTCTCAAGTGCTGATGACAGTGACATGAGTGACAATTACTTAGATTACACAGAGCTTAGATACTTAGAATTACTTAGATCTTATGGCAGTGATACAAGACTCTGAGTGCAGAAGCATCTCAGAAGAAAAAGTGTGTTCATGGTGAAACTTTTGGTTTGTGGAAAAAAACATGCTTGATTTATGTGGTAAGATTAAACCCTGTCAGTAAGACATCATACAATACAGAATCTGTATACTAAAAATGCAATAAACATTTGTATTTGGAAAAAAGACAAGCCTCACTTCCTCCTTAATTCTTGACATTTGCTAAGCAATTATCAGGCACTTTAAAGAACAAAAGTGTAATATTTAAAACATTGCATACGGAGTACTTTTAACTGTAAAAGAAATCTCCTTTCAGAAGAAACTTAATGCTACAGTGAGAGGAGCTCCAGTTTTTCCTCAATCCCCTCTGTGTTCCCCCGTCCCTCCGCCCTCTCTCCCCACTGCCCCAGTTCCGGAGGCCCAGCATGACCCAGTTTGGGCCAGCAAGAAAACGCAAGGGAGCAGGAGAGAGGCTGGAATGTTTTGAAGCCTGAGACATTCCTCATTGTTCATTCACACAGGCCTTATGTAACAGCGATCACGTGACGTAGCTCTGCAGCAGCCGTGGGAAGCCAAAGTATTATCTCCGCTACAGCGGCTTCCTCGCTCTAATCTGATTATACAAGCCCCCTGCTTACGCAACAACACAGACGGACAGACAGATGGATAGACAGAAAGATCAACAGACAGAGCAATAGACAGGCATGGCAGAGATATGCGGATACAGAGAGGCAAGCAGCTAGAGACAGAGGGGGACGCGCAGCACAGGTTAGAGCAAATAAACAGAGAATTAACATTCACATACATTGCCCTACATACACAAAATATGATCCAGACTGACTAACTGAAATAGTTTCCATATTGTAACTGCTCTGCAAACGGCTGAAATCATGTGCCAGAGACCCCATTAGAAATTGGCCCAGTTGTGGATATGAGGGGGAGGGGACCGCAGTGGTGGTAATGTAATGGTGTAGCTATGGTGGCACATTGACCTACATACCATAGGACCTCTAGGAGTGAATCTTTCCACCCATGGAAAAATGTGCACTCAATTCTGTTCACTGATCAGATGGAAGCTTAGGCGTACACTAATGCAAAGTGGGAGCAGTAGGAGCCTTTACATAGAGCTCCCACTGGTTGCCATATCAAGGAGAGCAGGCCCACAGTATCATGGATATTCATTTAGTGTCTAAACCATAAGATACAGATGTTGTTGACAGCAGTCCTTCATTCATATGTGTTCTCTTTCCAGGAATATTCCTATTGTAAGATTCAGCCACACTGCAGTGACTGAATACATGAAAATGACATTTTTGAAGATATGTAAACATATTCCTTCCTTTTCCACCTTCTGGCCAGTTGTGTTTGACAGACCTGGATTGTGGTGTTTCCGCCTTCCAACAGTGCAATAGCCAGGAGGATGCTTTCTTGGAAGACTCTGTCACTGGTGGTGTTCATGATGAGGTCTATCACCAGGTCAGAGGCTCCCTCTTTGTCCAGGTGACATTGGACTTCTGCCAAGCTCATCTCCCCACGACTCAGGCCCCCAGGCCCCCCTAATCCTACAAGACAGGGACAGAGAAATGGGTGACAGGAACCAAGGGTTAGGAGTTAAAGGTCTGGATTAGGATACGAGATGTGGTTTGTGTAATTCTTCAGGCTAACAATAAAATAACTTGAAGATCCCTTACAATAACAAGAGATATGTATATTTGATCAAATCCATTTTCATCTAATTTAAACTTGCCTTTACAAAAAAAATAAACACGACACAGAATGTGGCTGCATTTTATGGTCTTGTACTGTTAAAGAAATAAAAGATATTGTCATATCAGTAACTATTTTGTAGCAATGGAGAAATAATATGAATTTACTTAAAATTAGGTAGATCAACTAGATTAATTAGATTAATTAACTAGATTAGGAGTAAGTCTACATAGTTCAAGTTTGTCCTACTGGCAAATTATACCTTTGGGGTTACAAACTCCAACACTCTTGAAAACAAATGTATTAGAGTTCATTCTGGGGATTGCTGGTGGGACATTTTTTTTTTTTTTTTTTTTGATTCTACCATTTTTTCAGGAAGCACCCCTGTCCCAAAATAAAGCCAATTGGTACACCATCCCAGCCCATAAAATTACATTAGTAAATGTAGCTTTAAGCAGTTTTTAGATATTTAACGGGTAATGTGTACCTGTTGGTGATAGTTTAGAAGATGTTGACAGAGCAACACAGGTTTTTTTGTTGTTGTTGTTTTTTGTTTTTTGTTTTTTAATTTCAGTAATAGGTGGCAGCACCTTACTTCACAAACAATTGCAGGAACATGATGAATTTCAAATATACATGTATTTGATATTGTTCACTTGTTTTATCCACCTTAAACGTCACAATCTGTAGATGAAAACAGAAGTCAGTGGAGCTCACCTCCATTTTTACCTAAAAAAGTACACCACATGGTGAAAAGCTGAGAGAATGTTTTGAACCTTGAATTTTTATAACACAACTTCATTAATTTGCATGATTTATTTCTGAAGGTAAACTGAATCCTATACGATATTTATAATTACTAATCATTTCTTAGTAACTACTACAGCTTTAATCTATTACTAACCCAGTGCTAGAGCACCCAAACCTTAGGACACATAAATAACAGAATGTAGAATCCATATAGAATATTTACGCCTGGCTCTTGTTTCTGCAACAGGTGCAAGGCTGTTTTTATAGGAAGTAGCAGCCTGTCACCTAGCAACATAAAAAAGTGGTTCACTCAGGAGAGGGGTAAACGTCCTGTGGTCTGGAAGTTTGCCATCATTTCGGTGCACATGGGAGAGATGGTGAATCAGGAACCAGGTTATTTTTTTCTCTCTACCCTCTGAAAGAACTACAGGGTCCCAGCAGCATACTGGCATGAATATTATCAATGCTTGCGCTATTTATCATAACTGCTTAATATATAACATGGTGCCTTATAGATAAACAAAGTGTCACCCACATTTCACACTGCATGCAAAAATACTGATAACTGTGTCAGGCAAAACAACAATTAACTTCCATTTTGGTGTATAGATCAGTATATTAGTAATTTATTTATGCACTTAGTCAGATTTTTGAGATATACTGTTGGCACCAATGTCCACTATTACCTATAGGCTAATAGAGAATTAACTCTTCTCCTTAGCAGAACCAGCAACTCATACAGAAAAATAAGTGGTGAGCAGAGATGTATTTCTTCAATATTTTCACTACAAGTTTTAACATAATGAATGTGTTATCAAGTGCTGATAACAGCGTTGTGCATTGTGTGCTCAAAGGGCTGTTCACAACTCAGCTCTGGGCCTGATAGCCAGCTCAGGGCCAGACAGATAGAGCTCCCTCCTTACATAACATGTTGGAAGAACCTTGTTACAGAGGGACCTCGGGGGGAGGAAAACATTTTCCCTAAACCAAAGGACCAGTTTGAGCTGGACTTTGATCCTTCACAAAGTTGTATTTATCACTGACAGCAAAGTCATGTTTCTTTTTGGCAAGCGGCGTCAGTCCACAGTTCACAGTACGATTTGCTCAATCAGCACTGCTGTCATCAGCAATGTGATTTGATTGGCCTTGTGCATTCTACCACACCATTTACTTCCTGGTGCAAAAATAATTATTTACCTCTATGCTCAGTGTCAGTGAGATGAGTAAATCTCTATTTGACAACAGCCATGACTTCTTACCTGATTGGCTTTTGCTGGGTCCAACAGGACTGAGGGGGCCATTGCTAAATGCAGTCAGGCTGTCTCTCCGCCCACTACTCCGGTGGAAGTTGCCATAGTAACGGCTTACCAGAATCTGTCTGAGTGCCTCACCCTACAAATGGAAAGGAGATGGAGGGTCTTAACAATATGATGTCAGAGACAAGGAGAGTTGAGGGAGTAGGACACAAGCACGGTGTGCCACATGCTCCATTAATACAGCCTGCATTTTACGTGCCACTGGAGCCACTGGAACATACCTGAGCTGAGAAACAATCGCCTACAAACCAACAGGGCTACATAGTGTAACTCACTGTTTGGGGGCATCGGATCCATGCCTGTGTAATTATGTAACTACTTACTTTCACAGATTCACTCAACTGAAATTTGTGCATAACGAACCTGCAGGCAAAATCCAAGTTTACACCAGTTACCACCCACAAACCTAAACTTGTTATGATTATCATCAGGCATCAGTGACCCTGTGTTGTGACAATGAGGAGTCCTGGTTTTCACGCAGACCAACCTAGGTCCGACCCTCCCACGCTGTGACTCATCCACTGTCGTGTAGTCAGCAGCACGACTTTGCTGTTGTTATGGCAACCACAGCCAATAGCTACCTGACAGACCTCCCATGGGGAAAAGTGAAGGGGGAGGGAAGGGTCTTGTGTAAGTGTGTGCGTATGTGTGTGTGTGTGTGTGTGCGTGTGTGATTATGTGCAGATCATTGTCAACTGTGGGTGGTCCTTGACGGATGAGAGATGCATTATATAAGTTCTGGTGTCATGTGTATACTCTGAGGTCAGGACTGGCAGGAAGTAAATCAACTGCATGCACCTTGTGTAGCAAAACAAAATCAATAGCACAATATCATCAATCATGTTCAGAAAATGACATCTTTGACTTTGGTCTAGTTGGAGATTACTGCCTTTGCACTGTACCGTGGTTGTACGCACCACTGAGTTGCGTAGGTGATGGTATACTAGTAAATAAAGGCCTCTCTTTTCAAACTTTCATAGAGTCATGAGTCAAATCTGCTCACGATTTTCTCAGTGAAAATCATCTAAACCTTGTTACAACACCGGGTCTGTAGGTGTCAAATATTGTGAGCTTGCTGAAAACATAAAACTGAAATGCCAGCACCCCCTACCCTGACCTTGAATAATAATCCAAACAGAACTATCTCCATCGCTTGACAGACAGTGGGAAGTGGACCACATAGAAGCAATACAGTGGCATTTTATCAAATGTTTCATCTTTTAGATTTTTTTTAAACTGATGAGGTATACGAGATACTGCTCCTTGAATAAGCTTGGGGACTACTGGTCTGTTGGTGGCGCTGTGGTGGGCAAATAAGGTTCACTTTGTGGATACATGAGATCGATGCAAAAACACACCATTCCCAAAGGGTTCATCAAATTTGATGCATGATGCTTATTGCCTGGCTGATGGCACAGCAGTTTGTAATCAAGTTTACAATCAAATGTTGTCAAAATCCATCATCAGGCTGAAAGATTGTGCGTCATGAATGGACAGACAAGTGGACAAAGCCCAATCCATAGTCTCTTCGATCTTTGATCATGGGGAATTATTATGTGTTATAAGCAGTGTTGGGACCAATTACTCACAAAACTAATAAGTTACAATTACTAATTACTTCTGTAAAAAAGTAATTTTGATTACTACTCAATTACTGCTGTAGAAGAGTAATTCAATTACTGGGGAAAGTAATTTTTATGATTACTTTTTTTCTTTTCTTAAATCCTCTTATTAATGCACATATTTTTGTGTTGCTGTTGGAGTGTGGACATTGCTGTCAAATTTCATCTATCATTGTCAGTGTTGGGCACGTTACTTTGAAAAAGTAATTAATTATAGTTTAAAGTATTGATGCCAGCTTGTCGGGGTGGGGAATTGAACCCCCGGTCTTCTGTACGGCAGGGGAGATACTATCCACTCTGCCGTTGGGGAACACATACGCTTCTTGTAATTTGTGCTCATTCTCCATGCATGTTGATAAGTTACGAAAAACTGCAAAGTCCGACCGGTTTCAAAATTGACACACCGCTTTTCCTCCACAAGACGCACATTTTTCGAATAGGATAGTAAAATAATAATAATTATTAGCAGTAAGTAACGGCCAGTAACGGCACATTTTATTGTCAGTAACGGTAACGGCGTTGTAACGGGGGAAACAGTAATCTCTTTGATTACTTGTTACTGATAAAAGTAACGCCATTAGTAATGCTGTTTCTTTGTAACGCCGTTACTCCTATCACTGGTTATAAGTGAGGTTCTCTAATGTCACCTTACTGTCATATACACCATCAGTGAAAGAAAGTAAAGCAGAAACAAATCTTCAGCATCAAAGGAACTGAAACAATCATTTTTTCCGCACTTAGACAGCAGTTAGTGTGAAGTGCTTCATTGGTTTCAGGAGCATAGTGATGAGGTGGTAAGGGTTAAAACAGTAGCATTTTGGGGGAAGTGATCAAAAAAACATACGGCAGGAAAAAAGTAACAATGGAGTTTTTTCATTAGAAATTACAACCAAAACCTGAAATCTCCCCCAAAATGCCCAAAGTGTGGGAGATTTTAGTTGTGTTAGCATGCTGTCAGCATAAGTACCTACCCTCTTCTGGTCTTCCAATATCTTCTCGGGCTGGTTCTGATCCAGCTCCTGGGTGCAGTGGGGTGAGTAAGCACAGCAGCACAACAGACACAAACACAGGGTTAGTGTTCATGCAACACAAAAAGCCTGTGTCAACAATCACAGGGTTAATAACCAGATCATGTACCATTTATTAGGTTGAAAGAGGCCATGCAAAGGTCTACTGTTCTTGAATCACCATGCGTTTAATTCTACATTAGAGGCCAGGGTCACGTTGTGGTTATTGAGGGTTTGGAAAGGAGAGGGGAGGTGTGTGCGGTGTTGAGTATTATAAAAAGTTAAAGTTGGAGCAAGGGAAACATAAAATGAAAGACACTCCCTTTAACCATATTTTACAAGCTTTTGTTAGAAAAAATTTATTCCCAGCAATGCACAGTAGTTACAAGTAAAGAAATTAGAAACATATCTGTTCTGCTGTTTCCCATGGTTGTCTTCTAATTTCCCTGATGGCTCCACAAAACAATTCATATGCAGGCTAGACACAGTTTCACAGTATTTCTATAAATCATCAGTAGTTAAAATTCAACACCTGCATCTACAGCATGTGTGCACTGACAGACAAGGGCCTGGCAAAAGGCAATGCTCCACATAAATTGTTATGTAAAAAGACACACAAGGGGGGAGGGCAAGGGGTGAGGAGAGGAGAGGGGCGATGAGGGTTGGGTTACATAATAATTCTCAAAAGGAACCAGGCCACTAAACCAGTGACACAGAGCTGCTTACAGTGCCCATCTGTCACCAAAAACACAGAGTGAGAGAAAGGGTGGGGTGGGGAGATAGAAAGAGGGAAAGAGAGAAAATAAAAACCATACAAACAGAAAAATTACACACTAGCCACAAACACGCAGTGTTACTTCTCCTTTCACCATATATGCCATCCATGTACAACATGTACTGTACTGTATGGAGACACTGGTATGTGCTTGCATTAAAAATGTAAAGACACTGTACAGATGATGGATGACATGCCATAAGGCAGTAGAGGACAGTTCAACAGTAGGTCAGAAGGCCTCTGGGCTTGGCGCTGCACTCAGACTTGTGGAGGACGCCCCGCTACACTCCCTCACCATCACCACATCAAACCCAGACAGCAGGCATTACAAAGGATGCTGATCAGAGCAGATATGTGCAGCTAATCGCCCCCAGTCTGACCACAGCCACCGCAGAGTAACCCCTCACAGTTGCCACATCCGCCCCAACCACAGTGCGTTCCACCAAGCTGGAATCTCCCCGTGGCAAGCCCCTGATCAGGCTCACACCTCTCAGTTCACTCACTCACAAAAACCAACACACATACAGAGAGGAAGCATTCTGCCTTTAGGTGTTTTTCGGCATGTGTGCTAACGTACGTGCGTCTGTGTTTTTGCAAGAGTTAACTGAGTCATGTTTAAACCAGTGGCGACACTGTGGCATGGATACTGGGGTTTACCACTGGGTTGCCTGTTGTGTGCAAGCCCCTAAAACAGTGAAGGACACCAAATTAAAAGAGCGTGCTGTCATTTTCACTGCAGCCGACCAATTTCTACCAGAACTGTCAAATGAATTCCATCTTGCCCAGAATGGGCTGAGGACGGCTGTTTCTGTTAGAGAAAACTTGTCGAGTAAAACCAAAGACGGAGCCAGATGCTGTCTTGCAATTTAGCGGCTGACAAGAAAACAAAATTTTATTTCTTTATTGATGAGGCATGAGTTGCTTTCAACATGGTCTGTTAGGTCTTGCATAACCGCACTGACCAGACCCCACACAGATGAGGCCAGGTGAAGAGGGGGAGACTGAAAGAGCGTAAAAGCCCAACAGTTGTGTAGCGTGAACTCCTCTGGCTCTTACATAAGTATTACAGCCAAAGATCAAAGAGATTTGCTAACAAATCCCCTCACTGACATTTAAAATGCACATAACTGCTGGCTCAAAAATACACCTCTTGCAATCCCTGCGCCACAAAATGCCAAGCCAATACTTGCTGGGCAGGTTACTGCAAACACACTTTATGATCAAATGTCAGGTCAACCAAATGACCTAAATTCCTTACTGGACAAACCCACATACTCATATAGCTCTACTTCAATTATATACAAGGAATGCTATCCCACTTTATTTAAGGTGCAAGAGAGCAGCCAAGACCCAGGCAATGTGTGGACACCCTCCATATCACACAAACACTCACTGCCAACTCAACTTAATGAACAGAGTGGGTGTGTGCGTATGAGAAAGGGTGCGAGCAGAAATTTTAAAAAAGTTGGGGAAATATGTTGCAATGATTTATCAGGGCCAACCAAAAGAAAGAGGTGACAAGAAAATAGACATTGGTATGGTGGGAGAGGAATGGGCTAGACTGTTTCCCCCTCGATGGAGCTCTTACATCAGAGCTGGTTGTTACGAGGCAGCACGCAGAGATACAACACTTAGCAGGTGTTTTTAGGGAACCCTCCCATCTCTTGCTCTCACTTTCTGTCTCATGCAAGCTGGCCCGATACCCCCCTCCCACCCCACCACCACCACGACTTGCCCTGTATACACACGTGCATGCACACACACACGAACACATACACACACACACACACAAACACACACACACACACACACACACACACACACACACACACACACACACAAAGGCAATGTGGGTAAACAGCTCCTCCACACTTTTATTGGCAATTACTGCTGAAGGTCACACACCAGCGGAGAGGCTGAGTTCCAGGAAAAAAATCCTGGTTCTTATGTAACCTCAGCCCAGAGTTGGCAGGGTCCCAGGAATCGTGCAGCTCGCAGGCAAGGAAAACTAGGACACAGCCTTACTGCCTGCCACAGCCCCGCACATTCATTAACACACACACAGACACACGCACACTCGCAGACAGACAGACACACACACACACACACACACGAACCGTCATACTGACCCCTATTGGTGTTTGAAGGAAATACAGGGGAAACACCCTAGAAAAGGCTGAGTATAAAAAACAGAGACAGAGAAAAAAACAAACACCAAAGGGAAGAAAGTAATTTGGCTAATATGTGCCTATAATATTTAATTGGAATTAGTGTTTCAATGTAATTAGCCAGTGTGGTGACACTGAACTAAGTAAAAAATGCACCACTGGCAGCTTGACAAGCAAGTGACTCACCTTTGACCTTGGAGTAACAAAGCAGTCAGAAAAAGCTTTCAACCATTTTTGGTGTCTGTTTCCTTCTCTGCCTCCTTTCATTTGATCAACAAACCAGGTATAACAGACAGTTGTAGCAGCCAATAATGTAATAGCAACTGTTAATGTGATAACTGCCAAAAAAGTAATAATTCTTCCATTCTTAATGTAATAAAATTCAGTACTGTAATAACTGGCCAATAATGTCATAAAATTTCTGTACTGATAACATCATATCTTTTTGTGCATAACATAATAAGATATCCCATTATTGACTGGTTATTACATTATTTGCTGGGTTAAAATATTAAAAATGTAATAACGGGAGAAGATAATGTAATAATATACTATATAGCTTTATTTAAGCTTTATTTATTGGGCATAGCATACACACACAATACAATTCTGACTATTTATTTGTTGGTGGTGCTTGGTGATTCGACTTATCTCCAGCTCTGCCTTCTCCTCCTTAACCAATTAAAGTACAGGTATGACTGTCATGACAGTTACGACTGAGATGTAAATAGGGCAAGGATTCTTATTTGGTATCGTAACCTCTCAGTAGTCAGGTCTGGTATAGAGACACTGAGTGACAGAGAGTTGAAGAGAGAGAGAACTGGATAGCTATAATAGTGTGTGGGAAACAGTTTGCTTGAAAAAGTTACTTAAATACATTCAATTAAAGATGACATTTCTCATGAAAAGAAATCGTGGTTGTTATAACTGAGAATAAAGCGTCCTCAAAGAGTATAGATTTCATATTATACAACATAAGAGTGATTGTCCGTGTTTGCAAACGTGTGCTCACACCTGTTTTGGTACTGGAATGGTTAAGGAGTAGAGGGCAGAGTTGGAGATCAGTCAAACCATCAAGTACCACAAACAAATAAATATAATTTATTATAAGTCGTAATTCCTAGAGAAAGATTTGGTATGTGTATGTGTGATGTGATGGCCCAATCAGAGCAGGCACAATTCCAAATCTGTGTGCAACTTCAGCACCGCGGACAGCGCCATGGATTTATCAATACACAGCACAGTTAGAGTTCTTATATTTAAGAGTCATGGTCAGGGCCATGGACTCTAACTTGCACAAACCCCAGTTAGAATAAGCCTCAATGAAGCAAGCAGACTAGACTCACATATTCAACTAAACAGTCTCTCTGCCGCTGCACTCTCTCTGCTACTAGGGGATAGAGAGGGGGGATGGCAGGTTAACAAAGGGGATGCATTTTGATTATTTTGCTACCAAGGGGGGGTGGCAGCCTGCTTATCCTCCCTAAAATCGACTACTGTGTGTGTGAGTGTGAGTGGTCTGGGTTTGAGCAGCTATTTGAAAGCGGAAACAGTAAGGCTAAGTGTCATGGAGGTATGACACTGCAGTTATTTTTTTAGATTTTTTTTTTTTTTTAAAAACCCAGCTAATAATTTCATAACCAGTCAACAATGTAACACCTTATTATACTATTTGCAAAAAGTTATATGTTACTGGTTCAGAAAATGTATTACTGGCCAGTTATTAAATTATCATTTTTTACTACATAAAGAATGGAAATATTATTACATTATTGGCAGTTATGACTTTACAATAGTAATTATGTTTTGGCTGCTACAACAGTGCAGCAGGTGTGTAAGAGAACAACAAGCTACCGGTATATAGTTACCAGCTGTGCCTAGAGCCCCAGCTCACCACAACATACAGCTACAGCTGCTACAGTACAGTTACAAACCTACTAGGGTTACACACGCACCACACACAACACATAACAGACAGCTCAGAGAAACAAGGCCATGAATAGAAGAAAAAGAGGGACAACCTTAGGCATATCCATCTCATCATCAAAGGCCCTGAGCTGAAAGAGAGCAGAGGGTTGAGGGGTTAGATAACAGAGCAGGAAGGAAGAAGTGAGGTCAACGATACAGAATGACATGTTGGTTCAGTGAGTAAAGATTATAGATATAAGTATAAAGATAAACAGTTCAGAGAAAATAGTTTTCAGGAATGGATATTAGCAGAGTTGGTGCAATCCAATACCGAGGCAGCTGGAGGTGACAGAATTTCTAGGAAGGCCTGGCAACAGTGAGCAGTCCTGCCTTGCTTGACCTCAGGGGTGAATGTAACTAGAATGGTGCCAGCAGGGACAAGCCAAGTCCTTTTGAAATAAGGACAGTCCTGGCAGCCATTCAGTGTGTGTGTGTGTGTGTGTGTGTGTGTGTGTGTGTGTGTATTTGTGTGAGAGAGAGACAGACAGAGGGAAAGAGAGAGAGAGAGAGATAGAGAGAGTGAAAAAGAGAGAGATGGGAGTTTTTAAGCTATTATGCTCTAGTGTAAATACACTGCTGAATACTACTATGGGAATATGGTATTAAAAATGCTAATGTATATTATAAATCATAGATCGATAGATCGATAGATAGATAGATAGATAGAAACACTGTTGTTGTGTGACAACCTCATAACTCCAGCTCCATCTTGTACTTATGTGGCGAGACTGAGCATGTATATGAATGGGTGACTATTTCGGTGTAGGTTGGAAGAAGTATATATGTGGGAAGGTGTTAGTGTACATAAACGGAGTGACTGCTTTTATATGAGGACAACATCCGTGTGTGTTGCATCCTTGGCCAATAAAGCCAGATGCTGATTCTGATTCCCATTTTCAAGGTTTGACTTCAATTGAAAGATTATGTGGTCCTCTGTGGGTTGAGAAAAATTATCCAACCTCTTTGGCTCATGAAACCTTTCCATTATTGGATAATGCCAAAAATGCAATGGCATGCAATAACCAAGACTGTTTTTTTTTGTTGTCCTGAAAAGTTAAACAAGGTTAAACAAAGTTTTCACCTCACAGTAAGGATATGTGTGCACTTGTGTTTAGAGCATACATGAATATATTGTGTACACATGCACATTTACACCAACAGGCACGTATTACAAAAAAGTATTTCATCCTGTTATGGAAACGGACTGTGACTGAGTTTGGCAGCTTCTCCTACCTTCTCTCCATAGCCACGGTCTTTTGTCATCATCTCTCGTAGCGTTTGCAGGACTTTGATGCACAGTCTCTCCTCATTTTCCTCCAGTAGCTGCTTGGTATGTTTGATCAGCCTGCACAAGCACATTTGCTCACAAATCTTATTTCTAACAAGCAGACTGAAACATGTTAAAGATAACAGATGAGATGGCATGAGTAGAATTTGATACAGTATGTGCATGTGCTCACTTGCATATGAAGCCTCCACTCTCACACTTCCTGCGTGAGTCTGTGTTCTCAGGGAAGAGCAGCTCAGGCCGATGCAGCACGTCCACCAGAACCGACAACTCAGCCTGGACCAATGGTCGCAGCCGGTCCTCAAGCGCTGACACAATGTCCTACAGCCCCAACACAGAGGCTCACTCAATGTTTGCACAAATGAACACACACAAATGAACACGCGCAAAAAAAATATATACCTGAAGTCTCTCAATGATGTTCCTATAATCCCGTGATGCCGTCTGCACAGAGTCTCTGCGGCTAGCATTGCGAGCAGACAGTCTCCAGCTCATGGCTGTCTTCTGGACAATGTTGTTTGATTTCACAAAAAGGTTGTTCACCTGGTTGTCCAGGTCCACAGGAATGGCGATTGCTCTGCCTTTGGCTGGCAGGTTCACACACAAAGAGCCATACAGGCGCACAGACACACAAAAGCAGTGTGAGGATGAATCAGCTCCAATAACATTTACTCATGAATCTCCCTTCTAATTAGTTAATGCAATTAGACCATTGCTTAAAATACTTACACAATTTGTTAAACCTATATGATTATGATTGACTGAGTAACTGCTTTACAACTTGAAGTGAGAGTGATTAGATTGTGAAGGGAGTGTTAAGCAGGGATCTTGATCTTACCGACATCAGAGAGCACTTTGATACAGCTCTCAACTGAGCCCTTCTGGACTGGGACCAACCAGTTACAGTGGTAGACCCTGAACACTGCCTGCAACAGCTGCACAAAGACGGGCTGCCTGGTCTGAGAGTAACATAACGGAGCAGAAGGAGAAAAACTTCCATTATTATCTGTCTATACAGTTGGAAGTATTTTTCTCTGCTCTTTGTCACCTAATGAAAACACAATACTGACTGTATGAACACACATACATACATATATACATACATACATATAGTAGTGCCAGCGCTGCAGCAGAAAAGGTGTGATAGCACATGCAGTGAGACCAACAGGGTGACTTCTCCCAATAAACCCATCAGTCTCCTACCAACCATTTGTCCTGACCCACCATGCCCAGTGTGAACCAGTTCTCTTGTATTTGAGTCAGACAATGTTCATGGAAACCTAAATATGGCCATATGTAATATTATCTTACAGCTAACAAAAATATACACCACCAAAGTATGTGTTTTCCCCACTGGAATTAAGTTGCCTCAAATACCTTAATTAACTTCCCCAAAAGAGAAGCCTACAACAGAGGATACAAACGGTAAAGAAATGCAGCATGGGCAGCAAAAGTTTGTCACCCCCATATTTTAAAATACATTGGAGACAACTGCTATCACTGGAGATGCACAGAATTGTATTATGCAAACCTTCAATTTATCTCTCTCTCTCTATATCTATCTAGCTATCTATCTATCTATCTATAGATAGATAATTAGCTTTGAAGACCTAGACTAACATATGACTGCTAACTAGGAACTGATGGGGAAAGAGTAGAGACATTCCTCCCAAGCTATGATGCTAATCAGAAGATAAATTCTCAGAAATTCCATGGATGCTCCTATTTTTAGAATCTCTTAGCATTAAACAGCATTGCAATGGATGGTTTGGTTCCAACGTAAACTCCATGCCGCAATTAGTAAGTTCTATATAATGTTGCACCATTTGGTTAGAATTAAATGGGGAATCTAATCTGTTGAGAATCATATTAGTCTTGTTTGCCATAAAATGCATGAAACATACAATAAGAAGCTAGAGATTAGAAGCAAAATAGGTCTGTATTTAGTTGCGTTAGGAAAAAAGGAACCCATGACTACACGCCATCTACCCCCTTCCTCTAAATTCCTCTGTTTTAGATCAACTAACAGCTTAATTGTAGTGGTATGAGTGCAGAGAAAGAGAGCTTTTATCAAAACTGTGTATTCGATATGTTAGACAAATGTGGCATCATGACAAGGGGAGGAGAGTGAGTAGCAATGGCTTTACATGATGTCTGTGTTTGGGCAACACACACTAAGGCAAACTGACAACTACTAAAGATGAAGCCTACTTCAAATAAATGATCATCAAGTGATCCTGATCTTATTCTTGGCATCAAAAAGGTATTTATACATTACATTTCAATTTCTTTATAAGCAATAAACACTGGGTTGGCCATTATCACTCATTATTATAAAAATATAGCTAGAGCTTGGCAATATATTAATATTGTGATATAAGACTGGATATCGTCTGGAATGTTGGATATCATAATATCGTGACATGGCATAATAATGGTCTTTTCCTGGTCTTCATATCCAGTTTTCTAACAACTGTTCATTATTCATCTCATTGTGGAAATATTTTGTGAAAGCATCAGTGCTCACCCTTAAAATATTTAAGGGTATTCGGTCATAAATATTCATTAAACTTGAAAGTCTTCAAAAAGTTGCTGTGCTGGGCATCGTGTTTTGCAGCTGTTAAACTGTTTGCAGTTATTTACCTGCAGGCTGGTGCTCTGGTCAGAGAAGGGTGAGCTAAAGAAAGTGGTTACAATGCTCATGACTGTCTCCGTCACATAGCGCTCCAGAATGGTGTCTGCATGTTTACGGTCACTTGTGTTGTTGCACACCTGCAAAAACCACAAAAAACCTCAAAAATTGCATAAAAGATTCAGACCTTATTTGCATTTCCTATGTGGACTTATTGTTTCCATAGAGTTGCCTGGTTGTTCTCACTCTGCAAATGTCCACCAGGAAGTTCTCAAAGAGCTTCCACATGTGGTTGGAGGTGTAGATCTCCTTCATCTCCACCTCAGTGTCCACATAGCAGTGGTTCAGGAAATTGATGTAGGCAATCTTCACCTGAAAGATAAGGTTAAGATATGAGTAAATATTCAGTTCATCCTGAATCAGAATGATGTTCCATAATGGTTTGCTGCCAGTGAAACACTGCTTTAAGTGATTTCCTTCCTAGAAACTGTGTCTTCATAGTACACAGAAACAGTTTCAGTCCAAATTTATACAGCAATCATAAGAGCAGCATATTACTCGTGAAACACTGATTTGTTAGCTCTTAAATTCCTACGTGCATTACCCTGCTGCTGTGGGTCCAGAATAAACCTTGGGCCTCTATGTATCATATATCATTGGAGCATTGAAGTTTTATATGACAACATTGCCCATTCTCATCTCTATCCTACTTGACTACTGTTTGAAGTTTTCATCTCATGCCTTTTCATGGCTGTAAAATCCTAAACACTTCACATCTGGTTTATCTGAGTCTCATCTCACCTCAGGGATGCAGTCCTCATGGGTGACCACCCGTACTATGTCATCCAGTGGCAGCAGGGAATTACACTTGATCTCTGTGTAGACGTTCTTGCCTTCAGTGCAGACAGCCAAGAGCTCCACTAGGTGAATGTGGTACATCAGAGGACTGTTTTCATCCATACGGTCCCGCTCTGAACGCATCATCTGGACCAGTGTCTGGAAAGATGCGCGATCATTGTAGAACACCAAGACATCTTCACCAGCATTTACCAGCTGTAACAGCAGAAAACAAATACAGTTACAGCTGAGCAAAGGGAAACTGGAGCATAGCCCAAATAATAAAAGGTCATGTTACATTTACAGGGAATGGTGGGCATGAACAAAGCAGAAACAGCAAGAAGGCGTGACCTCAGCCATGACAATGTCTTGACACTTCTTGATGAACTTGTTCTCTGCTTTGACAATCGTCTGTAGGAACTTAAGATATTGGACGTTGCGGCCATGTGTTTCGATGCAGTGGACAAAGTGCTGAACCACACGCTCATTGATCTCACTGCACAGCTGGAAGTTGTTCATGAAGATGTGTTGCATGGTGATTGCTTCTAAAATCTGGGGAAAAAAAGGGTCGGGACACCGTTTATTGTTGGTTAAAACCAAAACAAGTGACTTTTTAAATAACTGGTATGAGATTATGAGTTTGAGATGACTGCTCACCCCTGGATTGAGGAAAAGATTGATATGCTTGTGGAGCAGGGCTTGGTTCTGCTGGTTTCCTGCACAAAAGTTCTGCAGGAACTGATGGGCTAGCTTCATGATGTCCTGCATGCGTACATCTTCCCCCTGGATGAGAAACATAAGTCTAGCTGTGCCCTCTTTCTAGAATCTTATACATAGATACAATAAACTGCTGAAGCACATACAGCTCAAAGAAAGACACTGGTACCTTCTCATAAGGTATCTGTAGGAGCTCAAGGACCACAGCATGAGCCCCCATGTTCCTCAGCAGCCTTTGCTGTTGCTTCTTACTCTTCCTACCTGACAGACCTTCTTGGACACACAACCTGCTAAGTCGCAACAGGATCTGACAAAGAAGATGCATACAGCGAAAGGAGAGAAAGAAAATGTGAAAGAGTGAGGTTAAGGTGAAAAGAGTTTCTGCACTATTGGCAAACCGCATCATTTATCACAATAGCAGCTAGTAGCTAACCATTTAGGGTGTAAAACAGTTACCTCCTTCACCACTCTGTAGTTGTAACTGCTGGTGCTTTCTGGTTTCTTTGGTTTGTCTGAACCACCTGAATCACCCTACAGAGTATACCAGAAACACTATATTAGCAAACAAGGCCCAAGTAGTCAGTGCCTGTAGTTAAACTCTGAGATACTAACTTCAAATTGACTTTCCTGTGGTCTATACTGTACCTTCTTATGTTCTGGCTCGGTGGAGAGACCTTCTCCTGCATCGATGCCCTCATCTGGACCCTGTCTCTTGTACACCCAGAGCTCAGATTTCTCCACGATAGAGCGCAGCTGGTCCAGGTCTGACTTTATCTGCTTATAGTTTTCTACATCTTGGCTGGTGACCAGCAGCTGGACCTGGTATCACATAAATGCCAAATCATGGAGTACAAGGCAGACACATAGAAATGGAGGAATGATGCTGAACGTTCATCCCAATGTCATTGTGAATGCACGTGTATGTATATGCATGTACAGTATGTGTCAGAGATGCATAAATAGGGATTAGCATAACAGATTATTGATTTTTGCATAAATAGTCATTAGCTCATCTTTTGAGTGATGTGTCCATGTTTCAGGATATTCAAGCACTGTATAATCAAGACCACCGAACACTTCAAATGGTACCATTTCAATTTGTAATATCGCTCCAGGTCTGGAAGATATACATTTTATATTGGGCACTTGGGATACCTGCTTGAAGGCCTGCAGGACCTCCTGTCTTTGGCTGAAATGCCTGAAGAGAAGGTGGAGGGCTCTGGACACCAGCGGAGGATAGTCATGCATGGTTAAGTGGAGAAGGACCCTCAAGAAGGTACGGCCACCATGGTCGTCCAGGTCCAGTGGGGTGTTTTCTTCACTAGACCCATACACACACACACACACACACACACACAAACAGGCATCAACACACATCCTCTGTTTGGTTTGTGTTGTTTCTGTATTGAAACTGTGGCTACCTTCCACCAAATATCCCCTCAGCCTGCTCTTCTATGTGCTCGAAATCCAGTGCCCCTGCAATAATAAAAGATATGTCAAACACAGATGTTGCCAACCCGTGTGTTTTCATCAGTGCATACATGGATTGTCGAGTGGGCTACACTATGTGGTGTTTGAGATGCAGCAAAAAATTAATCTGACCTGGCATGTTGTTTGGCCCTTCTGATGTCCCAGCTACAGACAAGTCAGTCTGGGAATTACTCTCATCAAACTCCCTCTTAAAGATACAAAGCAGGCAGGAGATCCTGTAGTCCAGACGCACATTCAGGATGAACTGCAGGGCATAAAAGAAGAGGGTGTCAAATCTATTTTTTTTTTTTTTTTTTACTTTGGGTGAATATTTGAGAAGTTGGGAGGTTGGGAGAGATGAACAATATCACACAGGTCTATATCTAGTATGTTTACCCATCTGTGCTTATATTTGTGTGTATTTTTATGTGTGCTCTTCACCTGTAGAATCTCGATGATCTTGAGCTTGGTGTCCATGACCAGGATATCCTGTTTTTCTGGCTCAGTCTGAGTCTTCACAGCATCTCCATCAGGGGCATTAATGGGTGTGGTGGGAAGGAAGCCCCCTCCTCTTAAGACTACTTGGGTCATGAGCTCCCCAACCCCATGAATAGACCTCATCACATTACTGCCTGGATACACACACACACACACACACACACAAAACACCAGACTTGTAGTACTCACGACCAGGACTCGGATTCAAGTCAGACTCAGATGCTTTTTTTCATGATGTGTGACTTGACTCGGACTAAAGCACTAATGACTTGGACTTGGACTTGTGCATTTACTGCCTTTAGACTCAGAGGTTGTAGTTGAGGACTCAACATTTTTTCCTGTCTTTTTTTTGTCTTACAGAAACATAGAAACTTACTTTACCTCTTAAATGAAGTAGCAGAGATGATGTTCATGCCTCTCACGGTTTTATACTGTATGCTGCATTACAAGTTCTGTCAACTATTTTTGTTGTAATTTTTGTTCAACCTATACCTTTTTAAATCAATGTCAGTTCTTTCACTGGAACAGAGCGGCTCCAACCCCAGCTTGAAAATGAACTTAGTCATGAACAGATGACTTGGGGTCAGGCACAGGTTATGTGGACTGTACGCAAATGTGGATTGAACTCAAAATTGGTGACTTTGTCTGGGACCCAGATAACATGGACTTGAATCAGTCTCAACATCAATGACTCAACTTCAACACTGAGAACTCGGAACTTGACTCAGACTTGAGGTCTAGTGACTCAATTACAACACTGCAAAACACACATGTCAGCTCCATGTCTGTGAGGTGTTTTGTCCTTCAGTGACCAGCTAGAGTACTCCTACCTTTACTTTCATCGCCTTTGTCCAGCTTGTTGAAGGGGAAAATTGTGCTCACATGGACACAGTCTAGAATAGCCAGCAGGATCTTTGTCAGTCTTAACAGGTCACTGAAGTTGTAGAAACCAAAATATATCAAGTTTCTGGCCAGATTCACCACCTTCAGGAGAAAGGAAGACAGTTTTGACAGGTTAACTGACTCCACCATTACAATGTGACCACTATAGTGGGAGTGTGAATCCAATATATATAAATCTATATATGTTTTCCTTTTTCTGTATTTTCTCCCAATTTTGTCACTGACAATTTCTAATGTGCTCCACAGTCCCTGCTGTCACATCAGCCCAGTGTTGGTTGGTGAGGGTGTAAATGAAAACATTTCCTATGAAACACATGAAGTTGCCAAACAGGTTTTTTTCACCTGACAGGGAGGGCATTTTAAACGAGCACTGAGGTTCATGTTCCCCAAGTCCCTGCACCTAATGAACTTGCATCCCGCCCAACAAGTAGGCTGTGTTCAGGACACCTATCCAAGCCGGAGGCACCAGCATACAATTCTGGGAAACAGTCCCATGTCTCTGTGGTACTGGAGTGGCGTTTTTCTGTAGCACCACCCAAATTTCCCTTGACTCCAAAATTATATCTAGAATGTTTCTGACCTCAAAGGTAAGCTTGTTCTTCTCTTTGTCTGCAAAAGGGAAGCTCTGACAGACAACATCTCTCAGGTAGTTCTCTACAAACTCCATGGTCTGAGAGAAACGTTCCTTTATCTCGTCTTTAGATGTCCCGTCATTGTCATAGCTACGAGACAAACAAATAAGAAGTATAAAACTTACAGCTGGAAAACACAAAAAAAAAATACATTTGTTTCTTCACACAGGAGCGAAACACACATCACATACACTGTAATGCATAATCCTTTAATTTTGTCCATTCACTCACTCGTCAATAGCAATCTCTGAGGGAATCTCAGACCAGAGTCGGGCATATTTGACAGGCGTGACCTGTTCCTGGGGGTCACGATCCACATGCATATGCAGCATCATGCGGCAGAAGGAGGCTCGCAGGTCGTAGGGCAGGTCTTCATCTGACATGCAGCGCAAGATTAGGTCCACATCCAGCTGCCCAGAAATTTTGTTGATTGCCAGATACTGGCGGTCCAAACACATTCTGGCAAATAAATTCAGCTGGTACCTGTAGTAGTAACACAGAAATATATTCTAGACATGACACAGCAAAATGTGACCACACATCATGAACCAAAGCCAACCAAATCATAAAAATGTGTCTCACATGAAAGGTATAGAGGTTTGATCAAAATTAAGTTCTTATTTCAATAATACATAATTCAAACAAAATAATTAATGAACAATGCTACTTAATATACTGCTTAAATGCAAAAATCAATAATCTGTAAAAATATCTCCCAAAATTTGCCTGTTTGGCCATGTGATAAACTGTTAAAGTCATCATGTGTAGCATGTACTGACTGTAGTACAGAATCTAACCACTGCTTGACTGGTACAATTCAATATAAAATCAGGTGAGGGCAGTTGTGATCTTCTTCATCCCAACCAGTCACATTAAAAGTGACATCCAGTCAGTACCTGTAGTAACTGATCACCTCCTGGTCCTCCTTCTGGCCTTCCTTAGCATCCTGGGCCAGCTCCCTGATGCTTTTACTGCGGATCTCCTTATTGCTGTCCTTCCAGAACAGCCACACCTCTTCTTCATCCTCCTCAGACTCCACAGAGTTTTCCCCAAGGGACACACCCTCAATTTCAAATCTTGATAGCACTAGTCTGCACGAAGAAGGGGAAAAGGAGCAATTTATAGATTTAAACTGTGATTGGGCTCATTCACATTGATTCAGACTATCTTAACACAATATGTTTCTTTGTTATATTATAGACTGATAGGAAGAAATGAGAAAGTATTTGTAAGTTAATTAGTAATAAATAATCGCAGCCCCACATACACCACTTGTATTATTCATATCAGGCATTAACACCGTCTGCACATGTGCAGCTGCACCTGAAATGTGAGAGGCCTCTGGTATCACATTTGAGTATATGCAACGCCTTAATCCATCATGACAAATATATTGAAAAATGCCTTATTTGTGGTCTGAGCTAAACTGAACTTGTAGGTTTTTGTAAACACTTTGAAAACACATTTAGAAGGACACAGTTGAATGAGATGAAACACAAGGACTGTCCACCTACTTTCAGTCTCCTTCAGCAGCTATTTCAGGAAGATGAGGCAAGCTTACCATATCAATCAGTGCTAATGAAGAGATTGCATCTTTAATATATTACATCTCGTCTTTGCAAAGGACACACATTTAACGAGAGGCTCTCAGGTAGGTAGTACTTTTATGTGAAACCATTACTGCTGTTGATTAATGAAGAGCTTCACAGTGTTTCAACTGATTAGGAGATGTTATTTGGTAGGACAATGACTGAAATCCATTTTATGCCCAATGTGGATCTTAGGTAGTGTTTTTATGCCAGGGGACATAAAATTACTGGCATACTGACGGGGGAAAGGGAGCAAGTGGCAGAAAAGGAAAGAGGGATTTAGGGGGCTCACTTTGTCTCGATGAGGATGTCTCCATTAGCGGGGTCCAGCACTGCGTTACAGATGAGCTCCTGTGTCACAGGGATGGACTTGTTCATTGAAACACACAGGTCTGACAGGTAGTCCAGAAACCTGGAAGGCATAAAAGCACATGCGCACGTACACACACACACACACACACACACACACACACACACACACACACACACCAGACATATCAGTTTTCCAAAAGGCTCCTTATTATGAATACAAGTGTGTATGTATGTGTATGTTGGACAAGGACAATGCACACAAAATTCAATCAGCCATGATGAAAATAAATCCCCCCAAAGATTAAATTAGCCACCAGACTTCAATTATGTGATCCTGCAAAACCACAACATCTTCCCAGAATGAGCAATGTGTTCCTCACGTCGTCTGTTTAGTATATCTAATGACCAAAACATTCCAATCCACATTCATTTAATCACCAGACTCCTATTAAATATACTGCACCAATTTAAAGTAATTGGCAGTAAGGGGAGAGTTCATTTTAAGTGCTGCATGTTATGGGTTACTCATAGGTTACTGGTGGCTACAGTACTACAGTACTATAGTTTTTGAAGTTTGTCTAAGCTTTGTTCCCATGGTAATATTTAAACTATTCTATGCACTGTGTATTGAGATATTTGAAACCAGTACATGTAAATGCATACTAACAGCTTATCTTAAAGAGGATATTTACCACGCACACACACACACACACACACACGCACACACACCTGGGTTCACGGTTCTTGCGGACCAGGCTAACAAAGGTGTCAATCTCAGCAGCAGTGATATGTTTCTCCAGCAGCTTGCGGTTGTTATGCAGGAGAGCTGTGATTGTGTCCTCAGCTAAGACATCATAGCCAATCTGCTTCTGCATGAAGCGGAACTGTTTGGCTATATACTCCTGTGGGAAAGGCAGATGTCTGATCATACACAAACATCAGTAATAAAACGAATAAAACGAAAATATGCTATCTATATAGCTAAACAAAACGTTCTTGTTCTTCATAAGATCACAATCTCTGACAGGCATTTGGTATACAATGCACAATGACTTACATGAAAGAGCCTCTTAACCTCTTTATGGTCTGTTGAGAGGCTATAGAGCATGACCATGACAAGAAAACAGACCGTTTTAACAGGGACCAGAACAACGCAATGAAATGTCTATCTGTCAGAGTGAAAGGCATGAAATAAAAAGGGAATGCTGTGCTTTCCTTGTACAACCATCTGTAATAATGTTAGCGTGCAAGCTACTCGATCTCTGTGTCTTCATATCAGAGCAGAAAATTTGACAAAGACGCTAGATGATGGAGCCTGATACACAGCCAAGGACATTCAGTTGCAGACCTCAGATTCCAGCCATGATTTTTGCATTCTGCACCATGTTAATCACATTAGGGCTGATACAGAGCCTAAAGGTTACTGTTGCTTCTTGGAAGAGTTTGTTAAAGAAATCATTTGTACAGCATGGGCCCTGCTGCATCCCACTTGGTCACCGAGGCAGCTTGATGATTTCTGACCACTGAACTACACGACATGTATGCATGTGTAGGTGTTATGGCTCCATCAAGCCAAATATGTATTGTTTGTGTTGTCTCTGTTGATTAGGCCATAAACAGCTGATTAGTGTTCCAAAACACCTATATTCTACACAGCTGGAAGCTGACATGTTGCTATAGCAACACAGATTTAGATAGATTGTTTTTCTCACAGGTCTGAAAAGCCATTTCGGTCAAGGCCTTGTCATTTAATGGAATTCTTACATTTAAATAATAAGACTCCATAACACAAGAAATAACACTGACTTAACACATGCTGCATGCAATGAAAGACAAAGAAATCCTATTCCTCGTCATGTCATACAGCTTTGCATTGTCAATAAGTCTGCCACTCATCTGTGAACCGCAATAGGCTATTTACATCAACACTACAGGAGCAGTCAGTTGGGTTTGCTCTTGAAAATGTTAATGATGTTATCATATTTGAGAGTTTCTGTACGAACTCTCTCAAATGTTAAAAGACAGAGCAAGTTCAGGTGAGTGGTGAGACTTCTCTTCTCTTAACACTGATGATGTGCCCAGTAGTGCATGGCAGAGTGTCTACTGCTTTTAAGAAAGATTGATTATGAGGAAGATTTCCTAAAGGAGGGAACATTTTTATTTCCAGTCTTGAGTATGCATTTATAAACACTAATGTTTTAAAATAACAGAATCTGTTATCCCCACCATCATTTTAGGATGGGCCAGTGGCACAAGTGGGCCAAGGAATTTTAGGTTGACTTAGTTACTAAATAAATAAATAATTAAATAAATAAATTATCTGTTCAAAAAGTTAGAGCCTACTCCTAAAAAACTAATTTGTGAGTTCAAATTAATATCATTTTACTGTTTGCTTATTTTAAAACAGCCTGATCACTTTGACCGTCCAGACTTTGGACTGGTCAACTGTGATAAATTACCAGTTTTTACAGTCACTCTAAGCACAAGTAAAATAGTCAAATTATAATAAATCGCAGGTTCCAATCACAGATTAAGTGCTTAAAACACATATTAATCATGAATTCAATTAATTAAAATGGAAATGTCAGAGGTTTAGGAACAGCCAGAGTTTAATGGTGTAACTCTGGAATGAGGCTACATTTTCACAGAAAGCCCCTCTGCATAAATAATTGACTCAAAACAATATTGCTGATACAAAAAGTTTATATTAGCAGTGGTCCACGTTTAATTGTGTACATAATAGGAATTAAAGAAATACTCTCTTATTATTCAGATTTCTTACATCGTAACTGATCAGTTACGGCTCTACCTACTTAGAAATCATTTATTACATAATACTACAATTATGACAATAGTGACCCTGCACAAACACATATCACATACTTTTCCTTTGCTATTTGCTTCACAGTATATTCTCTTAAATTCTTTGTACATTCATACAGATCTGCGTGGGTTTGATATTCTGAAATTCATTGCTGCCAAATGGCTACTTTGTACACTTTGTCATACAACTAAGATTTACCTTCTAATTTTCTCACAAATTCATGTGAGCCGTGACGTACATTTGTTTGTTGTGGAATTACTTATCAAATCCTTTCTAATGGGTAACAGGCCAACATTTACCATGTATGTTCTGCCAAGACCCTGAGTAAAGCATTCCAGTTTACTCAGTAATCTTGTCAGGGCTTGTAAGTTTAAGTGCGGCTCACATCATCATGCAGCAGCTTAATGTTGTCACTATTCTTGCAGTATTCTAATATGCCGCCTTCAGTTGCTAAGATGGGGTGTTTATCAAAACTAGGTCAACACCAGATAGTGAAAGTGAAGCATTTTATCACGTTACTACGCTACATGACACCACAGTCGGCATCCTATGTAAATAACTTGCAGGATTTTATTGTATGTTTCCATTTTTGTTCTAGTTGTCTCATGCATACAGCAATGTTACGATAATAAATTTACTGAAATGCAAATAGGATTTTCTCCCCTTTAATTTTCATCCCCTGCGACAGAGAATCTCTGTGCCATTTCACTTAACTCAACAACAGCAACAACAACAACAACAACAAAACATTTGTTACAAGTTCCATTGTGTTGTTACTTCAAAGCGAAATCAGTGGAAACCACAATTTGTATTTATAGTTTCCAAACCTATAGTAAAATCTATTGTTATTATACAGCAGTATTATATTATTTCAACCCAAGCTATTTTGATGCTGGGAGAGGAAATAATTAAAATGTTGGATTTTCAGTTTACATTACCACAGCATTTGTTAAATGCCAAGATCTTTTTTAAAATTCTGCAAAAATAAGTGACACGATTAATCCAATCTTTGTTCAACATATGGTCATAATATAAAGGTTTTGTGCTGGGTAGGTCCATCAGTGAATGCAATGAGCAATGGGCCAGTCTGTGACAAAACTCCAGGGCAGCCCAGTCTGTCTGTGTTATTATTCAAACTTTGTGACTGCAATACAGTTGCTTTAACCAATAATGTCAGAAGAAATTCAGGTATAATTTGTAAGAATTTAGCGACCAAGTTAGATCTATAGATAAAACCTGCAAAAAAATAGCGCCAATGAGAAATATAAAGAGAGGGATGACAGATTAACTGTCTCCAAGTGCACTCATTTGATGGAATTCTAGTAATGTGCTTTTACACACAGACATCTCCATTGTCTCACTCCTCCAACCCACATTGTTTGAGTGGGAAAGTCCCATGAAGTGTAATAAAATGCACTTAAAGCATCTGTTACACTTATTGACTGGTCTAGACATGAAAACCCAGAATGATATGGCAGTTAGTATTCTGTTAAATCCAACTGATTATCCTGCCCTGCCCTGCAATAGATAACTCACGTCATAGGCGATGTCCAGCGACATGCATGGCTCAATCTGGTACTGTTAAAGCAGACTTTATGGAGTTTGCAGGACTGACAGACAGTACCTGGTTCTTGCGGTAGTCCTGCTGGGAATGGCGTAAGACCCGGTAACACAGGCGGCAGATGTGTCTGAAGGGGGCATGGCGCTGGTCAGCCAGCTCCTCCAGTCGTAGCATGGGTCCGTCGCCACTGTCTGTGAAGGGAGCCTGCAGCAGCTTAAAGATCTGGACACAGAAATTAACACATGTGACATCTCCAGTGAGTTAGGATGCCATTTTGTATTATGATGAAGATTTAACATGTTGAATGTTATTGCATTTCTGTTATTGGCATTTCTGCTTTATTTGACAGTCACAATAGAGAGAGACAGGAAAGGCAGGGGACAGAGAGGAGATGCGATCAGGACTCAGCTTTAACACGTGGTACGCGCTCTTATCCGGTGAGCTGCCAGGGGGCCCGAGAAATCCAGTCCAGTTTAATCATCAGCAAGAATCAAATCTGTGGCAAACTTAATAAAAGTGATGTGGCTTACTATGTTGTAATGGTGTTAAATGTACTAAGGGCCCAACCTGCTTGAGGATATTCTGCTCTCTCATGAGTTTCTGCCTCTCCCTGTTGGGTTTGTTGACCATGATCTCTAGAACGTCCTGTCCATTGTTGGGGATGTCCACCACGAAGAACACCAGATCCTCCAGAAGTTTGGTAACCGCTCTGCCACACGTACAAACACACACACACACACACACACAGAGAAGCACACACACAAGCACACACAGTACATGACTAACTGATGTCCTGCATTAGGATTTCACAATTTTGTCCCACGGCATACTATGTACCTCCTCTCATTCTGTGTGATGGTGCCTTTTTCCAGCTTTCCAGCGATAGAGGCCAGCACTTTACTGGCATCGTTGGCAAAGTCAAGGTCTCTCACTTCAGCTGGGGAGACGGGCACGATGGCAAATGCCTCTTTGTCCTCTTTGAGTGTAGAGGTCCCGATCTTGAATTAAGAAACAGGAGAGCGATGTGCAATACATTTACAACTTTGCCGTCTAATAGTGCTTCATGAGGTTAACTAGGGGCTGACCACTAGGCATAAATGCAGATAGGACTGTGTCTGGGCATGCAGTACACAGCAGCGATCTGTCACTCACACGCAGCATGACAGGCTTTTCCTCCTCTTTGTCAATGGGATGGTTTGTGCTGTGGACCCATGTGTTTGTGCATAAGTGTCTGAGCCGCACATATGAGTTCCTGAAAATACACACACACACACACACACACACAAAAGCAGATCATATCAGAAACAGGGTCTAGACAAATATTATTACTAATAATATTACTAATAATATTATTACAATATTATTACAAATATTATTACTAAAGTAATACAGTGTAAGTAACAGTATTAAGGTCAATGTTCTAAAAAATTACATTATACTCAGTCAAGGTAATCAAGATTTGCTTCCAGAAGTATATTTGCAAGATGATATCCTTGTATTCTGGTGCTAGATAGTGTTGAGGTGATAGTCTTTTTGGGTTAACCTAAAGGCACAGGCCCATTTATGGTTGCTAAAATGGCATTCTCTTAAAGACAGCTGTTTCAGAGACCAAACATGGTTTGTTTTTAATCGAGTGATCACATGTTGCATGCAAAGACACTCTATTAAAAGATAGCTGGTAGGCAGTGTGGCAAAATCAGAATGTTTGCTCTAAAACGTACGTGTGCGGAAATATAGTTCACTAAAATGATAAGACGCAAGTGAAGTACAAGTATACTTAATCTCAGTCTTTTTTGCTTAAAAGAAGGACTTAATTACCAGCTTCAGCTATAGTTATACTGTAAAACTGATACAGTTTGATAGAATTTCAGTCACTGTCATGGTAGGTGGTGAGAGTTGATCTTTGCAGGGAATGATCATCATGTGAATAAATAACAGGTTCCGCTTCCTTGATCTGTTCCAGAGAAATTGTGTAGATACATAAACACAGTTTCAGTGTTCGAATTCAAAACAAATCCTCCCTCACCACACCCATACTGACATTCCAACAAATACACACTCTCTCTCTCTCTCTCTCTCTGTCTCTCTGTCTCACACACACACACACACACACACACACACACAGTCACGTGAGTGATTCATGTTGGGAATATGATCTGGGGTTGTGGCAGTTCATCAGAGAATGTGAATAATGCTTATCTTCTCCTTCATCACCATGAGTGAGAATTCTCCACCTCTTCGACCCACATGACACACTGAACTGCATGAGTGTTACAGTAAAGACACTCCCTTAGATACAGAAGTATGCACACATGCACATACAGACACACACACACAGACACACACACACACACACACACACACACACACACAAACACACACGCACTCCTTCCATGGTTTATTGTTTTGTAACCATAATACAATGACCTAGATATACAGTGGAAGTGTGGAAGTCCCCTGTTTCAAGCATGTGTGTAGTCTATTTGTCAGTGGAAAGAGTGAGAAACCAGGGAATAGCCCATGCACCTTACTAGACACAGTACCACAAGTCTGGTTAGGTTTGAACAGGTTTCATGGCTGGGCTTCCCCATGGAAGAGAAACTTGGGTTTCAGCAAGGGTTTGTGTCTACTGTACACTGTGTTGTGTGCACAGGGGCACTGCCACAGCACTTGTTTTTCGCTGCAGCACCTTGATTTTGTGGCCATCCTACCTGGGCACCAGCGAGTCTCCTCCTCTCAAGGTGGTAGGGTCGAGCTCAAATATGGAGGAGATGTCGTTTCCATCAGGAACAGAGACCAAGGTGTACATGACCTTATCCTGGGCATTTCTCAAACGTGCTCGCAAGGCTTCCTGCTCTGAGTCCAGCTGGAGGGATAGAAGCACCGCACCACAGACTCATCAACAAGAGATTGTCTTAAAGCCACAAAGACGCTTAGATATGTCGAGTATGTGCAAAGACCAGTAATCATGTGTAGAGCATTGTGTCAGGTACTCTATAGTGACCAGTGTGTACAGCAAGATACTGAGGTATTGAGATGCCAGGTATGGTAGTGAAAGTGGCTTTACCAGTTTCCCGTGGTAAGATCTCTAGGAACTTGATCTCACATATTGATGGTATTAGTGAACAGGAACTGACAGGATTAGAAGTGAACAGCTCAAAGAGACCTTTCCACCAAAAGCTACAACTGCATGATTTCATTTTTTAATATAATTTGATTGGCACTGGTATATTGTTACTGCATAGCCTTGATTCAATAAACCAATAGAGGTAAACAGCAGAGACTTGTGACAGGTTTAGCATCTGATCTTCCTGGTGTGGGGGAATAAAATGGCATCTCTTACTAGAGTACCCATCCTCTTAGTGTGGGGGTAAAGCTGGATATCATATTAAAGCTACACTAGAGAATTACCTGAGTTCTAGTTGATGATATAATTAGAACTTCTGAAAATAGTCATCACAGTAAACACAGGGGGTTGTTTTCATTTGCAGGAAGACCTTCTTTATCGTTTTGTTTCCCTGGATGCTATTACTGGAATGGCGGCCCATCCCACTGTAGTAGTGAGCCAGTAAAGCCATGTGTTATCACTGCCTGGTCAGCAGACACCAACAGCCTCGTGTTGCCTGCCACAGCCACTACAGCGAGCTGGCCTGCTGTAAACAGCCAAGTCACCATGATAGAGAAATTCATTCCCAGTGGAAGGCTACCATCTGCTGGTCACTGGCACAGAGAGCATTTCATGTCTTCTCACTGTGCAAAAACACACTCTGCCATCTATTGCCGGAAATAGGAAATACCGCCTCTGAGCCAGACTGGCACAATAACCCTCATCAATGCAGTAAGTGTTTCACTTGAGTAAAACCACATGACTAACAACTTGCTATACAAGGAAATCCTAAATTAATTTAACAGTTATGATACAATAACACGTCAATGATAATGATGTAATGATTAAGTTATGTACACCATATCATCTGCTATTTATTAAAAGTAAACAAGGAGGGAAATTATCTTGTCATCAACAAGTTGTTGCTTAACCACAAGCGATAAATAATAGATATTAAATTATGATTTATTCACAGTTTAAGAGGGGCAGCTATTGAAAAGTGTTGCCTATTGTAAACAACTTTCTTTGCAGAGTTCACTCACTGGGGAGCGTGACTCTAGGCCCTCTTCTTCATAGTCTGGATTCACCTGCAAAAATACAGAGTGGCGTACCACCAGGATTAAAGAGCTATATTAAAGTTTTTAACTAAATGAAGTTGCCAAGGCGATTTGGCATGTTATCTGCAAGTGTGCATGTATAACTGACCTCAGCAGCCAGGTAATGTCCAGTAGCCAGGTGTTTGAACCTAAACAGGCTGTTCCAGTAGCCTGCCCCACCTCGACATGGATCATGCTGCACAACCTGATACCAGAGCAGACAGGTCAGGGACATACAGCAGCATACTGATGGGGACAAATTATTAAACAGGTGCTGTGAGCTGAATAGCTTGGAGCACATGCATGCCGGGAAAGCATTCTTTCACCACACAAAGCAGAAAGCTGGCTTTAAGAAAATCTGTCAGCCTTGCTTCATCCACACTCCTATTGCATCAAGTGAAAAGCTACAATTTCGACATCCTACATACTGCAATCTGCCATACTCTCCTCACCTCCACTTCCCATAAGGCTTTGCTGCTGGTTGCCGATGTAGCCGACTGCCGTCCAGTGGTGCGAAGGAACACATATTGTTTTTTTCTGTGGTCATCACAGGTGAGGAATTTCTCTTGCTCTGCATGAAATAACCGTACCACATCACCCTGAGGGAAGAGAGAAATTCTGTTGTTTGCAAAATAAATTCTGTATTAAATCATCAAATTACTCAAGAAGAAAATTTTAATGGTGTGGGGCTTAAGAAAGTTTAAAAATTAACAACAACAAATTTAAGTCATAATAACTGAAAGCTACATGAAGTGGGGCAACTAAAATACAATTTGTAAAGTTATGGTAGCTACTGTGAAACAAACCCCTTTAAGGATGATCTCCTGATTGTCGCTCCATTTCATAAATAAGACAATCTTCCAGCTGGTGTTACAGTTGACTGAGTTCACCTGAAACACAAATAGTTTCATATGACTGCAGATAAAAATCTGCTGCCTGGCGCTGATCCTGTTCAATGGGAAGCATCACACTAACATTGCCAAGTTTAGCTCTCCCGCTGTCACTGTAAAGACTGCATGATAAAACGTCACAGCTAAAGTTGTTCTGTAATTCTAGTACTAAAAGAGAGAAGCATTGCAGTGTTAGCTGTACTGATAAATGTAACCGAGGCAAATCTGAAGGATGGTGGAACAAAGCTGTAGTGTTTCACAGCCACAGTAATAACCAAGTGGAGCACATTATGCGGAATACCACCTATAAATAGATTCTACACCGAACACTCTGAGGGAAACAAGAAATAAAGAAGTAAAGGCTCAGGCAAACCTCATTGCAGCCTGGATTGTCCACTAGTTGGTGTGTGCTGGCATGGAGAGGCTGACCAGCATTCACAGGGTTCAGGACCACTTTGTCTCCAATCACCACCTAGCATCCCACACACACACACACACACACACACACACACACACACACACACACACACACACACACACACACACACACACACACACACACACACACACACACACACACAACAAAGGAGATAAAAGTGGAACAAAAATACACCAAAATGCTGCAGTGCAAATATGGGCCTCATCTCACTATTGAGAAAGTACTCAAGTAAATTCACAGCATGCAAATACATTACACACGATTAAAGTCAATTTATATTCAATATTTGTCTCCCTAACCCTCCTGAAGAAGGATAAAAGCTATTAGGATCAGGTCCTCTTCCATGACAACAACTGTCTTAGCAACTAGGGCTGGGCAGTATACCAATATTATATCGATACTGTGATATGAGACATGAGCATAAGTGTTGTGTTTTCCTGGGCTTAAAGGCTGTATTACAGTACATAGTTTTCTGAACTTATTTGACTGTAATATCTCGTGAAAGCACTTATAGCCATCCCTACGATATCA
The DNA here is from genome assembly GCF_902150065.1 of Myripristis murdjan. Lineage (NCBI taxonomy): Eukaryota > Metazoa > Chordata > Actinopteri > Holocentriformes > Holocentridae > Myripristis > Myripristis murdjan. The sequence goes on from NC_043984.1 coordinate 20,583,109, forward strand.
TCACAGCATCAATATTGAAGTATTCAGTCAAAGATACTGTGATATTTGATTCTGTCCATATCACCCAATGCTACTAGCAACCTGGCTGATAAGAAAGAATTTCCTAAATCTTTACTTTCCTACATAGGCATGGTTCAGAGAGGGTTGGTGGCTCTTTGCTCGACGGTTTCCATTCTCAGAAGACAGAGAATGACTCCCATTTGTGCACCTCTTAGGCCTGTTGCTTAAGCCTTGCGCCACAGCTCACTCTGCTTTGAGAAGAGCTTAGCAAAGAAGCCCAGTCTCTGCCCTGGGTCACTTTGTCCTTGGGCACCTGCCCACTACTTCCCGAGCAGAGGAGAGCTTGCCAGTAAGAGCTTTGTGATCAGGTAAAAAACCATCTGGGTACTGGCCCAGGCCCAACCAGGGACAGGTGAGACCACATTGGTATCTAATATGAAGGTTCAGGTTGGTAAAAAAGACATGCCCTGCAGGATCGGTCTGGGAAGATGCATTCAACCTATTATTACTGATCTAAAAAGCTCAAATGAAGAATTTCATTTCAAACGGTGATACTCACCATCACAATGAGCATCTGATACTCTGCTGGAAGTTAGCAAATGCTCAGCAATTTTATGACCTTTGACTATCAAATATTTCCAATATCTGACCGTATAGATTCTGATCAATTTTTTCTGATTAGTTTTTTTAAAATGCATTTATGCCATTTTGGAATAAAATACATCACTTGTTCAGGATGATGTGCAGATGTGTCAAGTTATGGGATGCACAGAATCAGATAGTTGCACTCTATGTCCAAATAACCTACCTGATAACCACCTCCACCCATTCTGGTCTTGCTCATTGTATAAAAGATAATTAGCCAAAGGCCAGTAGGCTGCTATCATACATTTTAGATATAAGTATCCCAGTGCCCACTCCTTAAGTCTGCTTGGTGACCGATCAACCACTGATGTCAGTCACCTCCACAAGAAGTTTTTTTTTTGTCATCTCACTAACTTACTTAACTGGAAAAACAGGACAAGGATGAGAACAGCACAATGGCTCAGTTTATTAACTGGCCACTCAAACACGGAAAAAACTACAAAAAAAAACTACAGCTATTTTAAAAAAGAACCTAGGCGCATACCATGACACCTGGTTTCTGTTTGTGAACTGTTCCTTGTAACACTACCCATACACCTGCTTAATAACAATCATTCTGAACATGCTGCCAAAATATTCTCATAATTAGACCTGCAGGCTATACTCACACCCATGTGCAACAGTTTACACTTGGGTTTCCTTCTTCTCCCTCTTCTTCTCTCACTTAAACTACTTGTTCAGCTGCTGTTTGTTGGTTTTGTGTTGTCCTTTTGTTCCATTTCCTTGTATATAAATGAGTAGATTTGTGTATTTATAAAGTGTATGTTTATATGTTTGTAAAATTCTGTACAGTGCTCAGCATAAATGAGTACACCCCAACAGAGTTTTCAGAAAACCAGCTATCTCCCTTTAGAATTAATACTTTTGATGGGATACTATACAATAAAATATTCTCACAAATCTGGTTTATTGGTTTTAAATGAGATTAGCCAGTGCCAAAAAGAAAACTGCAAGTTTCCAAACAAAATGATTTATGATCATGGTGCAAAAATGAGTACACCCAAATGAATGTCTTAGGAGTAAAACCTAATAAAATTTTTATTATTTAACAGGAATTTACCAACAGATGAGTCTAATCATTCATCACACAGGTGGCCCCCAGATAACTGAGGTACAACATGGAAGAGAAATGCCCCAAGAAAGAAAGAAAATAGTATCTTTACACAAAAACGTCAAGGTTCCAAAATGATTTGTAAAGCATTGCTAATACGTAAATATTACAGTAGCAAAAGTGATCCAAAAATTCGAAAAGGATGGACTTGTGGGAAGCTCGCTGAGACGCTCAGGCCGTCCATGGAAGTTAACACCTCGACTTGAGTATTTTGTGAAGACTTGAAGAAAATCGGCATGAAAGTTTACCACAGTTAGCTAAAGCATTAGAAGGTCCAACTGCGGTGAGTGTTTCCCGTGACACAGTGTGATGTACACTGCAGAGGAGTGGCATGCATAGGTGTTGTCCATGAAGGAAGCCACTGCTGACGCCCATGCACAAAACAGCCTGCCTAGCATTTGCCAGGGCCCATGTTGACAAAGGCGAAGACTATCAAGACTCAATACTTTGGAGTGATGAGACAAAGATAAATCTTTTTTGGCACCAGTGGGTTCCAAACCGTGTGGCATCGCAAGGGCAAGGAGTACAATGACAAACACATGTTACCCACAGTAAAGCATGGTGGTGGCAGTGTTCCTATATGGGGCTATCATGGGCTATCATGAATTCACAGATGTACTGTAAAATACCGAAAAACAGGATGCTACCATAACTCCATGCCCTGGGTCACCGGGCACTCTTTCAACAGGATAATGACCCAAAACATACATCTAAGGCCACTGGTTCATTTGTGAGGAGGAACAGGGTGAAACTGATTCAGTGGCCAAACATGTCACCAGACCTCGACCCAACAGATCCCTTGTGGGGGGTTCTGGAAAGACAAGTTGAGCATCCATCCCTCTCCATCTAGCATTCAGAATCTGAAAGAGTTCACTGTCCAAGAATGGAGAAGACAGATGTAGCAGTAACTCGCCAACTTATTCATTCAGTGTTTTGAAGAGTTGGCACTGTTCTTACAAATCAAGGAGACCATAAAAAAATATTAGATTTAGTAGAAAATTGTTGTTGGGTGTAATAATTTTTTCGACACCTCCTTTGAATAAAATGTATTATTTTCTTACCCTATTGATGTTAGGTGACCACGCTTTCATGTTGATCAAATACATGTTTAATAAAAATCAGTTTTGACAAAATACAGTGAATTGATCTCATATTCACTGAGAAATGGATAAAAGTCTTAATTTTCAAATGGGGTTGTACTCATTTATGCTGAGCGCTGTAAACAAAAGAAATGATGTCTCCATCGTTTGTGATATTTTAAGTATTATATTTTACAGTCCAGAAGTGTATTCGTGATATTGAGCCAGGTGGAGTTACAAGGAGAGCAAACCAATAAGACAGAGCTGCACAATTAGCACAAAGTTGGAGGCTTCATCCCAGTCACGTTTCTAACCTTTGCTCTGCCTGCTTGATAGATGCATGGTGTTACCACAATGCACCATGCCCACAGATTTTCATATGCATGATGACTCACACTGTCTCCAATGGAGCGCAGCTTGTAGAAGGGCTGAATGTAGAACCAGGAGCCTTCATTTCCAGCAGTGTCTAACATCACCCTCATGGCATTCTTCTCCAACAGTGCAGGCAGACGCTTGTTCACCGTCAGGTATTTGTTGCTTTTCAGGTGCAGAAGCTGAGGAGCAACAATATAAAAGGTACCGATGAAACATGATCAGATGTGAGGCAAAGTAAGTCTTTCCCAGCAGTATGATGATCACACTAGAGATTTTGTCTTATATTCAACTACAAGACAAAAATTATATTATCGCATCCTTTTTACAGCACACATCACAAACCACAGCAGTTAATATCAGAGACTTAAATGGTTTTAAAGATTAAAATTACACAACAATATACTACTCAGCAACAAATCTATTTATATTTATAATTTGTATACTACATTGCAATTTATCTTACATCTTTACTTATGGATTTGTAATGGTAAATGATTATGTTTGATTTTTTTTTTCATGAAATGCATATTTTTACTGTGTCACTATGCCACTAAGTGAAAACCTGCTTCGATTACTTTCTGTTCAAATATAGATTATGCACATCAGAGATGTATCAAGTATCACAGGATGTATGCATCACAACTGTGTTGTGGTTTTACAGATCATGTGCGTAGAGGGTTCAAAGAGAACAGAAACTATGCAGGACATGTGATTTATGGTTGTCAGTTTCAGACTTTTCATTAGTTTTGGAGGATACGGTTAATTGCCTGGCTTTGTGATCTATATTTAGACCTCCTTACATTGCTGTTACCTATGTAAATATGTATTCTGCACATCAGAGCACTCAAGAGTTGTGCATCGGCCGGGAGTGGACAACAGTCCAAATTTAAACATCAGTCAAAAGAACCTGCACCTTGAATGTAGCTGGAGCATCAGACTGGATGCATATTTTAAGTTTTGAAATATGAGGCGTGAAAGGATGTGTGAGATTGGATCATCTCCACTGATGAAATATCAGAATGTTCCAGGTTCAACCGAGAATGTGTTCATATTTATATAACAGAATAACCTCTATAAACCCTCGCTGCAACAGATGATGAATGTTTATGAAATATGCTTACATAGAGAAAAACAAACCTGAATGACATTTCCATACTGAATTACTGTCCCAAGAAGCTTTTTGTTTTCAGAGTCATTTTGCTTTTTCTCCAAGTCAGCCGCATGCTAGAAGTTGTAAGACAGAGAGAGAGAGAGAGAGAGAGCAGGAGAGTGATCAAAAATTACAACAGTTAATGGCACAGCTGCTAACTACAACATTACTCATGAATAAGTGTTACACACATTAATGTATTAAGACATAATCTGTCTGACTGCAGTTGTGGCTATTAGACAAGGCATAGCTATAGTAACAAAGTTGTTAGCCGGACATTCATGCTTCAACAGAGGGCCTTTAACCTAAAACTCCGGCTCACATCTCCATGGAAACACAGGAGAGATTTCAATCTTCCATTTTATGACTGTGTGGTTAGATAGGAGATTGCTTTAAATGGTATTGTATCGCAACAGAAACAGAGAAAGGAGAGAGTGGAGAGGGCAGAAAGGTAGGACAGTAGGAGTGAAATGCTTCAGAAATGTCTATAAAAGGAGTTAAAAAAATTCTACCTCAGCAAATATATAACGCCTTTGAGAACTGTGGGTTGGGAGAAGGAAAACAAAACGACAAAAAAAAAAAAATCGACATACTACTCGTGAGCTGAAGAACAGCGTCACATTATGTCACTGAGTGCTTCACAGCCTACTGACCAAATCTACCATCCAAATTTAGAAACATTAATCAAGACCTCACATAGTTTGTCTCAGCCAGCTCTTTTCTCTCTCTCTTTAGCCGCTGAGCCCCAAAGACAGGTCTGTGTGTGTGTGTGTATGTACTGTACGGGTCTGTGGTGACTGCTGAGACGTGAATATGTTGTCACTTCACTCACATGGAGCTTGTTGAGCAGCACCGTGTCTGTGTTCCCCCCAGGCTTCGCTGCTTTCCAGAACTGCTTCTGGGCCGAATAGCGGTTCATAGGACACAATCTGAACAGACAGTCTGCAGAGAGAGAGAGAGAATGAGAGAGAGAGAGAGAGAGAGAGAGAGAGAGAGAGAGAGAGAGAGAGAGAGAGTAGCAGACTCGTAAATTGACACAGACAGGGAGATGGATAGATACATAGACAGAGACAGAGACAGAGAGAGAGAGTGTAGCTAACATACAAACTAATGTTGAGGCACTGCTGGTCTTACTGTTTTTGTGCATTATCCATATATTCAGTCAGTTTGTACCCTTGATGTTTTGGCAAAAATATTCTTTAAACTTTCATGCCAATAAAGCCACTGAATTGAACAGAAGCTGAAAATTGAATTGAGAGAGAGAGAGCGCAAGAGAGATAAGCAGACACATAAATAAAGACAGTGACAGAGAAAGGAAGATGGATAGATAGGTTGATTGAAATAGAGATAAAGAGAGAGAAAGGGGGAGAGAGAGAGAAATAAATCTAGAGCCAGTCAGCCGGACAGATAAACAGGTTGGAAGAGAGAAAGCTAGAGTGAAACAGGAAAGATACAGATACACACATAGACAGGTAGAAAGATGGACATGTTGACAGTCAGATAGTTAATGAGTTAATTCGTTAGAAAGAGAGTAGGCTAAAAACATGGAGCTACAAATGGCATATGGGAAAATTTAAAAGAAGAAAAAACAAAACAAAAGAATTTATGATTGCACTCTGGGTTAAGCTTGGAAAGGTCAGGGTTACACTGCAGGAGACAGGGCACAACCACAGCTTAGGATAAACCAAGAGATAAGCACTAAAAGCCGGCTTGCTTAAAGTAGATGACACAAGATGTTCAATAAACACAAAATGCACAACCATCCAGAAATGCAGATAGGCTTATCTTAAAAAAGTCAGACTACAGTCACCAACTTTAACATGTCAAGTGATGAAATGAAACACTGAGTATGGTTAAAAAAAAAAAAAAAAAATTGCTTCAGACATTTGACTCAGTGAGATACACACACTCACATGCATGCAAGAGTGCGCCACACACACACACATGTGCACACATCACACAAGACAGTTCACATAATTCTCTTGAGTGTAGATCAAAGGGCTTTGTCTGGTCAAGGGAACACGAGGGATAAGAAAGAGAGGGTGAGTCTGAGTTTGTGTGTGTGTGTGTGTGCATGTGTGTGTGCGTGCATGCCCTTCCATAATATGCATTCATCTGTGTATGTCCATAATAAAGTCTGGTTAGAGCATGGTACATAATCTACATTATGTTAACTTGTGGTGATGGTGGCGACAATGACGTGGCGTTGCCCTGGCCAGATTGGGATTTAGCTGCTCATTTCCATCAAGCCCGACAGAAAGCGTTCCTCTGATTTGCATGTGGGCCCAGTTAAGCATAACAAGCACAGTTCCTCTTCTGTCCAGTGCTAGCAGCTCTTCACACATACTAGAGCTGTGACCACAATGACTGCAACTGAAACACACAGAGAATTTCACACAGGGCTTGAAAGTTTAGGACATGACAACTTTGAATGATACAAACTCCCCTGTGAGTCTGTTTGTTTGTTTTTTTCCTCCACATTCTTGCACGTAACCAAGAGAGGAGAAATAATATTCGAAATTTTCATTGTTGGGATAAACCTCTGCCCACCGGCCATTCCTCTCTCTGAGTCCTGGCTTTCCTCTGAATTAACCTCTCATTAGACACGATCCCTCTATCCTGAAAGGACAAAAAGAGGAGAAAAAAGAACAATCTGTCCATCCTCCCCCATTCTCTGTCTTCTTGCTACAACCACAGTAACATGACCAAATAAGGCCAGCCAAGAGAAGGGGAGTGGGATGGACAGAGGGAGAGAAGAGGGTGGGGACTCACTATCTTCCCCTTCTATATTCCATCATCCCTCCTTCTCCTTTCTGCCTTCCGCCGCCGTTTTAGGCATCCTTCTCTCCCTTAGCGATAACATTTGTATCCCCCAAAGTCTTCCCCTCAGCTCCCCTCCCCCCGCATGACGTTTATTACATCACTCTGACCCAAAAAAGGGTCAGAAAAACAAATAAAAGGAAGTGAAAGAGAAATGAGAAAGAGAGGAAGAGAGAGTGGGACTGTGAGGCAGAGAGAGAAAAGAGAGAAAAAGTGGAAGAAGAGAGTCAGAGCTGCTCAGTATTGTGGATGAAAAAAGAAAATGTGTGTTTAAGCGTGTCCATCATAATTTGTTTCTGGAGATGGGAGTGTTGATTCAATGCCCACGTGAACTGGATTAAACTAGCTGGGGTCAAAGAGGAGGCAATCTGAGAAGGAACACACACACACACACACACACACACACACACACACACACACAGACACACAGACACACACACACACACAGGATGCTCCTGTGCAGGCAGCCTCGCTCTGATGAGTGAGTTCTCCTATAAATAGGCTTGGGCATTTTACCACACGCTATAGACACAATTCCAGTTAACACACAAACAGTGAACTCCTTTGACTCCTTGCAATACAGCTGGTGTGTGTGACAGGTAAACAGCATGTACCGAAGGCTGGCATTTGATCTCGTCAGCTGTGAGAGACAACGCTTGTTCAGTACCAGAGACGACAGGGAAGACAATAGGAAACAAAAAGTGGTGTGACTGGTCCAGAGGACGTGTCTGGCCTGGACGATTTGACAAGTCAATGATTTGTTAGCATTCCTCTGGTGTACAGCCATGTTTCACTACAGAGAAAACACACATACAAATAATAATTTATATTAATTTGTACTTGCGCATCTACCTTAGTTATTGTAAAGACAGTTTTGTTGTCGGTTGTGTGGCCTTGGTGTTACTGGGCTTTAAATAAACTTGAACTTAGCTGTGCCCTTACTAGTCACCATCAATTTTATTTTGAAAGTCTGAATAAAGTTCATGTCTCTAACAAAGATATAAATACATACTGACTATCATGATGCAGCCCTAGGGTTCACATGCCTAACAGTGAAAACGTACTGAGCTTAAATATTACTTTATGTACAACCCTGTGCTAGGCTCATACACAGGAGAGCGGATACAGGCTATGTATGACCGAGCAGGACTATGACCAGAAAAAACACCACGCTGCAAAATATTCTGCAACACTGAATATGAGCTCTAAAAAGTTTCACTGTCACTGCATGTTAAAAGGTATTGTCCCAAAACAATGATGGCCGCTCCCTCCCGCCTCATCAAATTCAAAATAACTCTCGTTTTAAGTTCCTTCTCAAAGTTACACAGTGTTGCATGTATAATGGCTGACATCTAACACCATCTCCCAGAGCAGTGAAAGATGGTGCACATTCTGGAAGTGCTTGAAATATGCACAGGAAACAAAAGAAAGCTAATTTGGCCCTAGTTACACCCATGCTCACCATGTGTGAATGTCTAAAAGATGTGCGTGTGACAAGTGTAAAAAATAGAGTCTCGTAGTAACAGTCTATAGTAAGAGGCTATAGATACAAACAGCACCGCTGTTAACTGCTCATTTTAGCGACAAAATGTATTGTTCTGAGTAGAAAGATGTCACAAGTTATTTGTTTGCGGTCTTGAATAACACCATGACAACAGCAATGAGGTAAAGAACAAAAAAAAGTGTTTGTTCTCTCTCAGAAACAAGGGGATGCTGCTATCTGCTAATAAATGCTGTTCTTAAATGCACTAAAACTTTATTTATTTTTAATTCACATTTTATGTTTTACAAAGTTTAGTGTTTTTGATTACCTGTGCACATTTATTTAGATGATAAATTCTGAGGAAGTTTTGAGGACTTTATGTGGTGTGCACCTTGGGGGGTGCCTCTACATTTCGCGATTGGATTTTGAATTCTCGGGGAAGCTTTAAAAGCCAATCTCTCTCCTTTCTGAGAAGCTACTCTCCACTGTTCTGAATTTCTGACTGATTATTCAGTTCAACAACACCGTCAGGGCTCTTGCTTACACAAACTCTTGATCTATCCAGGGTTATCCTGTTAGAGATATTGTAGAGGAAGCAACTAATCAGCTCTATTGCATCTAAGACGATGAATCAGTCTACCAACAACAGCTTCCTTAGCCTGTTTCCTGCAAGACCTCTCCCCTCCGAATGGACAGGAAAGCAATATATGTGGTTATTAGAGGAGGAAGGGAGCAACGACAGCACAATTTCTCATGTTAATCTCAGCTGAACCACCCAACTAGCTGCTGTCTCTGAAAGCAACAGTGGCTTGTGCTGCCAACCTTATAAGATATTTTTTTTTAATCACAGCAAACAGCCACTGACTTACAGCAGAGTACTCCAAATGTGACTTTAAAGATGAGGTACTAAAGGTTTGTTACTGCTATCCAGAGTGCAAATAATGCAAATTATGTCTGAAATTAAGATGTGAAAGTATGAGGGAAAAAATAACAAATTAAATAAGCTTGTTGCAAGGCCAGGACATGCAGACAGCACAACACTGTTCACTATAATGGTTTTCACATGTTCTTGATTTAATGTCAAACCACTGACAAACAAGCAGTAGAAAAAGAGCCAAAAAAAAAAAAAAAAAAAAGTCACACTGTCCAACTTAGTTAAGGTTTGCCAAGCTTAGAGATATATTGTCAGTTCTCATCTTTTCGAAAAACGAAAACCACCTTTCTGTTATGAGGATTTGATTTTGCAACACTTAACCCCTAAGACAAAGGCGTTATGTAAATATGAGAACAATATGTGAGCAACCCACAGAGAACAAACAGCAAGAAAAGGCTTTGAGTATTCACCAAGGAAAAATGAAATAACAACAATGTGGGATTCAGTCTGTACCACAACTGCAGTACACTACAAAAAGAGCTGTCAGCCGTCAACAGTCACTTGGCCTAACTTCGAAACAATTAAGTTATGAAGCATGGATTAGGCTGATAGAGATAACTGACAAAGTGTAGGATGCAAAGAGAATTACTATTTCCAAAAACACAGACAAACTCTGTTTCAGTGCCTGCTGATGTGCACTACAGTAACTAAGTGAGTGCCTTTGCTTATACGCCGCTATGCACTGAGCGAATTACACTGTATGTGTGTGTGTGTGTGTGCATGGCATTTTTGAGAGTCTGTGAAATTGAACCATGAAGTGAGACTCCATGAGTTGAGCTCCACTGCCTCAGTGTTGCTTGCATATGCTACATGAGACCGAGTGTGACTGTGTGAAGCGCGCTTGTGCTTACATTAGGAGGAAATGTTAAGCATACCTCAGCAGTGACAGTGTAAGGCCTGGTGGACATGGCTAGACTGGCCCTGTGCCCATAGCGTCCACTAAGGAGGATTATCTCTGCAGAACTGTCTCCTATCCTGGCAGCAAAGAGCTGAGGAGCGTCCCAAATGAGGGAGGAAAGGGGTTCACTGAGGGATACCCAGAGGGCTTAGATAAGAACTTCCCATAGTAGTTTGGAGAGAAAATAGATATGGAAGCACACTGAGCCAGTCTATGTTTTTGGATGTCTAGTAAAAACAAAGAAAAACCAGTTTCTTGTTTGGTTTGATAATGTTGATAGTGAAGTCTATGGCATGTCCAAGTCTGTGAGACAAAGAGGAGAACTTCCTCCGCTAGCCAGATGAGTGACCCTCATTTGTTATGCACCAGGGCCCAAATGTGATATTAATGAAGCTCTGACTCAGTGCTTTACATTGCATGCACAACAATAATGAGGCTGTTATCGTGAGACACCTAAAAAAAACAGGAAAGTCACAGCTTAATCACTCTGAATATATTCCTATAGCATTTGATTGAGTTGCATCATGAAAAAAAAAAAATGACAACAGGTGCGGAAATAACATAAAACAGACTTTTCTAATCACAACGCTATTTGATCTGGCCACATCTTTGCCCGTAACTTTCCTCATGATCACAGTAAGTCTACATTGGAAATTGGCTGCAAAAAGCCATGTCTGCCCGTAAAGTCAGCATCAATTCAATAGCGACAGCTGAACAAAGCAAAAAAGCCTAACTGATTGATGATGTTGAAATTGACAATTTTAAGTTGTGATGTTGTAAGAAAGTTTGATCCTAATCAGGAGTGGAAATCCCACATGAGGGGGAAGCTCCATGACAGCAAGACTGAGGGTTGCTGTCTTCTGTAAAGGTCAGAACCAAACCGATTCAATACAACATCCATAATGGGAAATGTTATGGGAAAATTAACACTAGTGACAGACCCACATCATCTTCCGCTGACATTTAAATTAATTGCAAGTCTTACGGTTCATCATAGTAGGGCCTTTCTGCTGAATCTGATGATGGGTCAGGGAAGAATTAGAAAAAAAAAAAAACAGTAAAAGGGGGCAGGGTCATTTCCAGGATGTCAAGAGTCCTCTTTTTTCATCTGTCTGCAGTATAAACTCTCTTAAATCATACAACCTTTTAATCTGTCTAATAATTTAAAATGCATGCATACTGATGGTTCATAAAGATACAAATGTCTGTACACTATAGCGATATATTTGCGCATATAGCTAATGAAAATGTCAAGACGGATTTATGGACACATATCCAGAACGATCCTGAACTGTTTTGGGTCATGACCCTCCAGCACTGGCCTGCAGGATGCCTGGATAATTCATTTATTTCTGTCACAGTCGAAGAGCATGAAACAGGATTTTCCAATCTGTCACTCTGTTTTAGACAATATAAGATAATTTTTTTTCTATCAAAGTAGACGCATGACCCCATCAAAACAAAGATCAGGAGGTCCTCTACAGCTTTCACTTGACTCGGCTAAAAAATACAAAGTAAATTGTGAACCACATTGCCCTTATGAAGATGTAGACGCTGAAAAATGTCTCTTCTTTTGCCCTTTTTCATGTGAAGATTAGTGTCACAACAGTGTTTTTATTTCAATGGTCCTGATTTACTGAAGCCTGTCATGGGTGCAAAAACCTTTGGCATGGGAAAAACCCCTGACTACAAAGCGTCTTGCACTCCTGATATGACTTAGAGCTGACTTTGAACACTGCAAAGGTTTCTGTGCCAACTAAAGATTTTACTAAGTGTGAGAATAAATTGTTTTTTCTTGCTCTCTGATTGCTATCTCATCGGCCCTGTGGTACCTTGCTCTCAATACATTTCCTCTCATATACTTTCTCTCCCAGTTATATTACACATCTCCCTTCATTTGTCTTTTTCAAAATGTTTATCTGCCTTCTCCTCCTGTCTGGTAGATGGTCTTCTCACAATGTCATGAGAGACCCTTCTGGTCAGGACCAGCTGACACAGGGCAGGAGTTACCAAAGCTTCCTGACCACTCACTAACAGCAAACATATGGACATGAGTTAAACAGAGGCATTTAGAGACTATTATGTAATTATACAAAATCTGCTGGACCTGTAATTTAACCCCTCATCCTCCAGCCACTACCTACGCATTCACACTTTTCCCATACTGGTTTTGTGTTGCAAAGATATTGAAAACTTGGGTAATTTAGTCAAAAACATCTTCCAACATATCATATCTATCCTGCATTAATTAATTTATGAAATAAATATCTGACCAAAACTTACAAAACTTTACAACAGGGTTTTTTGATCATGATCTTGTGAAGGGTTTTAAATGTGATTAGAAGTGTATGACGATGAGAGCTTAAATGACGCAAAGTGATTAGTAAAAGATTTCCATGTAAGTGAGCCAAAAGGCAGCTCCAATCAGGCTGCAATCAGCTGTTTTGTGCCAAGAATATCCATACTAATAGCCAGACTAGTAATGGAGGGTGTCAGTGACTGATAATATTTACTCCCATGACTGTAATTAAGTGGCTAAATTGTGTAGTTGTTCTTGTTGGGAGTATTTTATAAAGTCAGTAATTTGATTTTTTTTTTTTTTAATGATTTATCATCCACCCATTTGCAGTGAACAGTCAATCAGCAAATAAGTAAAACATAATCTGGCTTGACTTTAGTTTTTGCACTTTATTTTGTAGCTTCTAATTTTTCAAGTTTGAAAAAAAAAAAAATAAAAACATCATGTCCTTTTAGAATTACATAGGGGGAAAAAATCACATCATTTTCTCTTCTCTTTTTGAATGGGCTACTTTTTACTGTTTTCCCATTCCAGAGTTCACTTCAATTTAAGTAAAATTTCAGCTGCTTACATACTTTTTCCACACCTGCTAATACTAGTGCTAATAGTAGTAAAATAGTCAAATCTACTACTACTACTATGGCCTTGATCTTGCATGGCTCAAACCCTGTGACACGTGATTTGTCTCTGTCTGGTCCCACTAATATAAACACATGCTGGTCCAGGTTCAGCTAAATTGCCAGAGATGCTACTGTACCAGTTGATATATATACTGTAAAAATCATGACATTTTACAATTTTACATTGTCAGCAGAGACAGATATATTATGTAAATGTCTGATAAGGCTAAAATCATATGCTACCAAAAATGATAAATAAATGTTTAAATATGGGTGAGCAACAATTCTGGCTTGGATGGGAATCTGTGGGCAGTGGATGAGTGTGAACCCCACAGGCATGTTTTTGCCACTTATTCCCACCTCTCTGTGTACATCTATGGGATATACTTCACAAGACATTTGTGCAAACACACACAGCTACAGAGCTAGAGAGAGATAGAGACTCGTCTTTCATGTTTCTCCGAGCTTAGAGGTATCAGTCTGCATTGTGGGCTTGTTGTGGTGACAGGGAGAGTCTCCTGGGGGAGATAACCTGCTCTGGGACACCAGACACACACTGAAAAACTCAGCTGTGTTTGCACGGCTCAGATCAAAGCCTTTCAGCGTTCTAAACACAGCACAAGCTTTCTTTAGTCTCAAGACAGCAGATAGTGGCCCAAGCGCACAGTGCGAGTGTGTATGCTGCATGTGGACGGCTTGTTATCTGACACACTTCAAAGCCAACCTGATACTTCCCAAAGTGAGGCTGGCCAACATTAAAAAAGGTCAGTGGATTTGGGATGTCTAAAGAGGAGGCCAACAATCTGTCATTTGACAGCAAGCCATTCCCATAAAAGAACTGCTGCAAAGCTAGCAGCATAAACCCCTCATTCTTTGTAATAATGTAAATTAAAGAATGTATGCTTATCCTGTTTATGTCTTCTGTGTGTTCTTCATTATAGTGGATAATGTGATGTGCTTATATTTACTGAATATTTCAGTGAAAATATTTTAAGATAAATATATCTGTCTCAACATTCCTATCCAGGGTAAATTTGCCAAAGCACTGCAATTTGAATAAAAGCAGGTGATGACGACAAAGTGCTGCATTTTATAATGTTCTGCACCAGAACCTGTATGGACGTTCACATGTACAGTACAGAGCTCTAAGTACATGTAGACTCCCTCTGCACGGTTTCTGGCTAGTCCTCTCTCCTGGGACGCAAACCCCTGGCTTGAGAACTGCGGGTCACGAGTTCTACTTCCTGCGTAAGAGCTAATAATAGTGGGTACACAAAAGAGGCATCTCAAGGCTTTTGGTTGGAAAGCTTTTTTTTTTTTTTTTTCCAAGTTCCCTGCAGCCAAATGTGTTGATCTCCAGCAAATCAACATCAGTGCTGATTCTCTCCATCTGTTTCTATCTCCACAGACACACGTACACACAAGCGCACAGGGTTATACGTGCATGCATGAACACACAAACATGCACACACACGCACACACACACATACACATGCACACACGCGCACATACACACACACACACACATGCACACACACACATACTATTATCACTGTCAAAGGGAGCCCTGTTTGAAGTCCAGTGGGCAGGGATATTGTGGTTGTCACCAAAGAAACACAGCATAACACATTCAGCAGCGTCTCTCACAGAGCTCACAGTATAAACAGAGAGCAGTTAGTCTGACAGCGCCGGGCCTCGGGATCACAAGGGGAGTCAGCTCTGTGTGCCTCTTACCTCTGAACTTCTTAGGAGGGTTATTGAGGTCGCCCGTGTCAGGCTGGACGACACAACGGTCATCCACCAAGCTGTATAGAGAAACACGAAATAACATTGTTAGTGACATAAAGTTGCACAATCCCTTCATATCAAGGCACTGACTCGGGATTGGGCATGTGCTATGCATGGTAACGAGATACGATGATCAATATTAACAAATGATTTACCAGCAAATCTAGTCACAATAAAACACAGTGGCATGAATACAAAAATCCTCCGGGGGTTTCCTAACTCTGAGAAGTGCAGCACGCACCGCCAGCCAATTCTCATTCTATCTTTAGTATTGTTGCATAGTTTTAGTGTGTTTACTCTCTGGCTCCACACAATAATGAAATAATTCAGGATTAGATGACCTGTGGGTAGGCGAGAATTGTGGTGACAAATTTAGCTTTTACTGGCTTAGAATAACACTTGTCTGGGCACGGGCCAAACCCCACATCCATTTCAGGCTTTTTCCCGGGGAATGTCTGCAGTTGTCCAAACAGACCTGTTCACTCCTCCAGTCTGCAGACCAGCACACCTTCATGAGGAAGACTACAGATTTGGATATACAGTCTGACAATAGCTGGGAAAATAGAGCTATGATGATGTATGTGTGTATGTCTGAGTATCACACATTAGGTGCTGATATCTCAGGCAGTGGTAATTAATTAACATGAGTTCAATCATTACACCTTTTGGACAAATAAACAAGACAGGGAAGCTGAAAGCCCATAGCAACAAGCAACATTTTTCACATTTTAGCCTTTAATTAAATTGCTCACAGACTCCTCTGCCCAGTAACCAAAAAGTTGCTGGGAATGCTGCTCAGCTGGAGATTAGGGAAGCTGGATAGACAAGAATCTGACAAATGATGATGCTCAGATAGCTGTCTTACTTCTCAGTTGTCCTGTCACCCCCCTGCTGCTGAGTTGGTGGTTAAGCGTGCAGACAGCTTTGTATATGTGTATAAATATTCATGCCTGTGTGTGCGCGTGTGTGTTTGTGTGTGTGTATTTATGTGGGAAGCTCTGGAACTCAAGAAAGGCAGTGATGTCTCTGCTGGCTGTGACTCAGTCTTTGCTGTAGGTCATTCCATCTTTCATTAGTGGCAGGTTGGAGGGGGGTTGCTGGACACTGAGCAGATAACCCCGCGAGCATTACTGCTGCCAGGCACTGTATACAGTAACTGCCTATAAATTTCTTCAGGTGGTTTATACTGGCACAACCCTGACTGCAAGCTGTCTCTCACTGAGGCAATTGTAATGCTTGAATCCAATATGGCAGAGACCGGCTAAGTGCAACAAGTGCAGACGATTACTGCATGAATTTCATCTTCCAGTGCACATGAAACTAAATCAACACTGGATTGCTGGATTGATGTGACAGGAGGAGGAAGGCAGACATAATATCTTATATTTTTTAGGACTGGGTGAAATGATATCATATCATCTTGAATTTTGGATATTGCAGTATTGTGACATTGCAGAAGTGTTGCCTTTTCATAGTTTTAAAGGCTGCATTACAGCAAAGGGATGCAATTTTCTGAACTCCTTAGACTGTTCCAGTTCTATTTTTTGTCTCTACCTGCTTGGTCATTATATCCACATTTATTCTTATTTTTTACTCAAAAACCTCTTGTGTGTCAATATCTTATGAAAGGACGAACAGTCATCCCTATAATATTGATATATTTGGTCAAAGACACCGTGATACGTGATTTTGTCTATATTGACCAGCCTTAGTACTTTATCATGTTTAATTTTCTTTTGAAAGAACCAGTGCATTCAGCTAATACACTTCAAAAAAAGCAAGCAACACAGGTCATGGGGTAAATGACAGGAGAAGCACATCATTAATATACAACTCGTACACAGAAAATCAACACTGATTCTACTGTGTTTAAAATATGAGATGAAACTGACAGACAAACAACAATGTATTTCTTCATCTTTTATCCCTGCCACACTTGCACACATATTTAAAAGGTACATACTTTATCTTTAATTCTTTATTTGAGCATTTGTTGCCCCTTACTTCCTATTCTACTAGCACAATCAGTGGTGGAGCCAGTCACAGCACCAATGCCACATCAAAGGCCTCCCACTGTTTTGCCAGCTTTGGTTTTTGTGATAAACTAGGAAATTGCATCCATTAAGCCCACCTCTTTAACTACTTCAACACTGATGAACAGATGACTATCACACATGCACACAAACATCTATCGGGCATACACAAACACACAATGACAAGGCAGGGTCCTTTGTGGCAGTGACAGCATCGCCATTCTGTTCTCACTGAATCCAACTTTCTCAATAAAATTATGACTGCTGTGATTTATCTCCATAGGCATTCTTCCTACCTTCCAAATACACACTACAGCTCAGCTTGCAGTGGAACAGGAGAAGTGCAAAGTGGGCCCACACACTCACACACACACACACACACACACACACACACACACACACACACACACACACACACACACACACACAGAGGCATACACAGGCACACATTCACAGTGATCATGCAGTGGGATGGACGTACCCCAGGGTGCTGATGAAACCATTGGTGGAGCCCTCTGCATACAGGGAGCAGATGTCCCCAATGTGTAGGAAGCTGGACATCTTATCCGACATGTCTGTTGCGCACTAGGGAACACCTGCGGCAGAGGAAAGGAGTCAGAAGTGACAAACTTGATGGTTCATAAAGTGCGCAGAGAAAATGAAACAGTCTGATAGCATCTTACCTTGTGTTCTGAGTATTAGTAATGTTATCATCACTACACTCTACATGATAACAAAATTTTGGCAGATGATACCAATAACTGTAAAACTGAATGATTCTTGACACCAACCACTGAAATCCCATTCGGTACACACTCCACTGTTTAAAATCTTTGATTCAACATTATCAATTACACAGAAACTTTTTGTACTTTTTTGTATTTACACACACACACTCTACATTGAAATAGGAATACTGCATTACAAGTGTAACATCAGCCTGTTACCTATCAACAGAAAACAGAGCCATTCAACAAAATTTCAAATCAGAGAAACTGTATATAATGTACTGCTGGAGCGACAAATACATTGATAAGCTGCTCTCATTTTGATTTACCAACCTGTAAGCATCATTGCAACAAATGTTTCAGGTTTTTAAACATACAGACCAAGGCTACATTAGATTAACAACACTGAGTTACAGAAAGAGGGATTAGGCTGCATCGATACTACTGATACTAAATAGTGTCGTATTGAAAAAAAGCTGGTGTTGTCTTGCCTACACCATGATTCTGGAGACATCCCTATTATAATGGTGTTATTTTTAGTACCTGTGATGATCATATTTGTAATGATGTCATCATATTTGCAATGACAACCTGGATGATTACAGCTGCTCATTTGTAATTGTGGAACACTATAATTTGTTTCCTCTGTCAGTTTCATTTGGCTTATGTTATTGTAGTAATATTTTACAGGCCTCACTCTCAGCTAATCAATGAATCCTCTTTGCAGGATCTTGACCCTCATGCACACAATTAGGTGGCAGTGCGGTGGAGGAGAGGGTTCCCCAAGAGGTCGCTAAACAACTGCGACAGCACTGGCAGGATTTGCATAGGAGCTGCAGGGAAATTCTCTGTAGCTTGTTGTGTAGGTGGCTGAGGGCTGGACAGTTAATGATTAGGAGTGGGAGCTCGGCAAAGAGAAACAGGAGAGGTGTGCACCTGCAAAGGTCATCGCAGCTAAGGCTGAGTAGGTGGGCACTGCAGGTCCACTTCCTTCAGTTTGACAATTACCTGTTAAAACACTGCCTCTCGTTGGGTATACAATGAAATACAGCACTGGGTTTGATTATTGCTCTGTATTCGGTTATTTTGTGGTGCTGAGGCATTCTAATATGCTGACACTGTCGGTAGAAGGCCTGCTTAAGAGTTCAGTTATCAAAAATAAATAAGTAAATAAATAAATAAATAAAAACATACACTAGCAACGTCCGCATCTTCCCGCAGCCTTGTTTACCTTTCCACTGAACCCCACCAGGAAGTTGTAAACACATACATAATGGGAATGCTTTAGTACGGTGTCATTTTATTCCGCATCCACAAACCCAGCAGCATAGCAGTTCGAAATCTTCGGAGCCAGATAATTTGTTTTCAGTCAGTATAGTGTTATCTGAACGGGCACATCACAAACACCGGTCGTGAGCGCCGGGTAATTTGCCATTTAAGGCGGCCCGACTGAATCTTTGCCTAAGCTGCAAAAAAAGGATGAGTTGAAGAGAATAGTAAACTGCACAAGTTGTGCGCTCAACTTTACCTTGGCTGTGGATAACGCTCGGAGGTTCTGCACACACTGGACCAACTAAGGAAACATGACTGCGGCTGCTTTTCACCGGACAGTCGGTGGGTAACTTAGAGCCGTCAGCGAGCGGAGTCCAGTTTTTTGACAGCTCTATCACCTTTCGGCGGCTGCACGGTCCTGCTGGGCTGTGTTCACTGAGACAGCACTGGCTGCGCTGCCTGGCTCCCAGCCACTTCTTCTCGGCCGATCGTACCAGCGTTGATATCTGGGAAATGATGTTCTTGTCGAGGTCCCGTCCTACTACCGAAGAAAACGAAAGTGTATTTTGTGACTACAACTCCCACTGCGGCGCCATTACTTTTTAGCAGCGCTGAGAAGCGTCTCATAACTGGATAAAATGTTGACAAATATAAAAAAGTAGGCTATATGCATGCAGTATCTTTTATATAAACAATTAAATATGTATAATTTCCAAAAAAGACTTTGTATTAAATCGATGGACGAATATGCAAATATATTACTTTATCCTAATATGTATTTGAGAGCGCAGTCTTCAGTTTTAGAATATACAAAATCACAGCTTCTAGAAACAGGCAATAAAAAAAATCACGCCGACGCGGACAGCAAAGGGTTACATTTTTGCCAGCTGTCTGACCACGTGACTAAATGCGGAAGCTGGGGACTGTCAACAACATAAGTGGCTGCAGTCTTGCTGCGCTGCAACAATGTTGCGTTACTTTGCATTGTTTGTTATCTTGAGCTGTAGTTGTACCGTCTCGTGCCTTCAGAGCTCAGATGGGACTAAACCGGAGAGCGCTGTCCCGTTGGAGGCAGCGGACTGCGGCTGTCAAAACCTGAAGAGAGCCGCTCCCGTAGACAGCGAGGACGGCGGAACCGCAGCCGTAAACCCAGCCGAAAAATACACCAGAAGCGCGAATGAGAGCCCTGAGAAAGCCCGGGGAGATGAAGCGGTGTCTAAAAGTCAGGTACCTATCGCAGCTGTCATGCGACTACTATGAAAATGCAGGTTTTAGGACGACACCGTGCGTTTCCACAGTCATTTAAACGGCTCATTAGATGAACTGAAAAACCAGGGATCAAGTCACAACAATGCTGGTTTTCTTACTTTCTGAAAAGGTGAAATTTTGCTAATATAGGTTCTTACTGGTCTGCATTTAATTTGCCCTGCATTTTCCGCTAGACCAGTAGTAAGAAAAAAGACCTTCTGAACAAGCCTCTTCTGCTGCTGATGTGCTCTTGAGCAAGGCACCGGCGCCCTGACAGCTTCAAAACTGTTGACTAGCGGATCTTAACCATGTGCCACGGTTTTCATTGCAACCAAACACCACAGCAGCTGATTTGACTGATGAGGTCCTTCTCTCTGGCTGAAGGTGTGCTGCTACTCATTAACACTCAGCTGCTGTCAGAGTTTTCTTGCAGTGAAAACAGACTCTTGCCTGCCCGTGGTACACAAATGAAAAAAAGTGGTGGGGAATTATATTAATCATAGTCATATTACTCTACAAATAAAAAAAATCTCACCAGTTGGTCTCCAAAGGCTTATGACTGTAGACAAAGATCCTAAAGCTATGGTGGTTCTTAGATTCTCTTCTTAGGTTCTCTTTTATTATATGGCTTGCAAATATCAATCTGAATGACACACGTTGGCCATTGTTAGTACATATTCCAAAGTCGCCATCATTGTTCAAAGAAGTCTCAGACAGCACTCAGCACATATAAAGAAAAAGTTCAAGGTTTTATTACATGACAAGTCACACACAGTACATAGTGAATTCAACCTCCCCCTGTCAGATAAGTGTGTATCTCAGTGTAAGACAAACTATAGAAAAATGCCTCTTATGAGAGCAGAAATAATGCATTTCAAATTGAGTTGTGAGGCTTCTAACACTTGACAATTATACGCTTCAAAACCTCAGAAATATGTAAATCACCAACTGCTATCCTGGCAATGACTGTTGTCCCTGAGTTGTGTCTAATATTTACTCTATCTGTTGTTTTAACATTTGCCTGTACCTTTTTATACTTGCATCTTTTAAATTGCCCCATGTGGGATAAGTTGAGATGAACTGATGTCCCTTTCTGCAGAATGATCCAGTGTCCAGTGACCAGCCAGCTCTCCAAACTGTCTTTGCACTCAACTGAGATTACAGCTGCAGAGCTTTTTATAGCTCTGTTATATTTCTAATTTGGTGGCCTTCTTTCCTGGACCTTGGAAAGTTTACATTGAAGGTCTGCTTTAAAAAAAAAAAAAAAAAAGCGCATAACTTTATTTCCCATATACAGATGGTGCTGATATCTGGAGGAGAGTTCCTGATGGGAACAGACAACCCAGGCATCCCTCCAGATGGCGAGGGCCCTCAGAGGCTGGTGCACCTGGACTCCTTCTACATGGACATCCAGGAAGTCAGCAACCTGCAGTTCCAGAGCTTCATCAACGCCACCGGCTACATTACTGAGGTATGGATGATGGATGATTGTGTTCGAGTCAAGGCCAGAAACTGTCCTGCTGCCACTGTAAATTGTCTTCAAAACAGAAGTGGAATTAACTAGATTACAGATTGCAAATTTAGTCTAGGGCTCAAAATGAAAACTAAACTTTGTCATGTTCTCAGCTGATAAGTAATCGTCATCATCGTTGCTCATAACGTCTTTCAACCTTGTGCTTTTAGGCGGAGAAATTTGGAGACTCGTTTGTGTTTGAGGGAATTTTGAGTGAACCAGTCAAAAACCAAATCTCCCAAGCAGTAAGTATGTATTTTTTTTTTTTTTTTTTTTTTTTTCAAAGTAAATGTGGTTGACCTCTTGATTTGTATGCACCTGACCTTTTCTTAAGCTGATGGCACTGGAAATGATCATTACAATGACATCACTACTGAAGATAATGCAAACAGTGCAGAGACCATTAGTCAGCACACACTGAGCCATAAGGAGGCTTACTGAAAAATGGTCACTAGGCTTCAGAAATATTAGAGTTTTCCTTTGTTTGAGTCTGCATTTCTCAGCGGAGACAGGGGTATCGGGATACACACACACACACACACACACACACACACACAGCCGTGTAATCACTCACAGATGGACATCCACTCCTGTGGTCACCATGGAAACTTGGAGCACTCGGGGCCAGGGGGAGAAGTTCACACGCTTTGTTTTTCAAGTTGGACAGAGTTTCTGCTTCCTGCTTTTAACACCATTCCTCCACCACTTCAGCAGATCCCAGTGAAGTCTACCACAGCAATGATTTTATCAAGCATGTCTTGTTTTGTTGTTCTTGTTCTTGTTGTTGTTTAGGCCTTTTGATACGAGAACTCCCACATACACCGTAGAGCCGTGCTGTACGTAAAGATTTGTGGTATGGAACGATCACAGTTCCACCTTTGGGCGAAAAAGGAAAACAAACACCTACATACGACTGAAGTAGTAAAGCTGCGCAGGAGAGATAAGCTGCTACAAAGTGTAACTCTTTAAAGAAATTAATTAGTCCAGATCACAAATACCAGATCGAGTTAATAATAATAATAATAATAATAATGATAATAAACATATTTGATTGTTCACAAAGAATTGTATTACAAATTACATTTCTTGCAAAATAATAATTCGAAAATGCACAAGGGTAATTATTTTTTAATGGAAATATTGACAACACAGTGGTAAATATTTCAAGTGTTTATGATAATACACGTTATACCAGCTGTAAAATATAGGTAGATTGTGATTTAGATCTAGTTTTCAGTGGTGATGATTTCATGCTAATGTAGCAAATTGCCCAAAAGCCTTTTTACTTGTTTTTTTTTGTTTTTTTTAATAGAGCAAGGACAAAGGAAATATTTGTATGTGAGATGAAAGTGTCTAGTGTGTGTGTGCGTGAGTGTGTGTGTAAGTGCGCATGTGAATTTTTTTTTTTTTTTACATTATATATTTTCAATATCCTCAGGCTTGCACTCACGTGTTTTATATGAAAATCTTTTGAGTGTTCTATACATTGCAAGCCTTTCCCTAGTGAACTCTCAAACTCACCAGCCTCTTGTCACATGTTTCTGCGGCTTTGGACGTACAGAAAGACTAGCACTGATGATATTTGAGTCGTGAGAACGTTCATAAATTGTTTGTGAGCAGCCTGTCTATTGCAGGCTTGCCAAAGACAAAATCCAGACAACAGACGAGATAACTGCTCTGTCTCAGTTGTCGCTGGTCGCCCGGCTGTGTGGCAGCGATGTTGCCATGTACCCATTAGTGTCCCAGCATGGAAGACCATTCAACTAAAGCAATTTAAGTGTGTGAGAAAAAGTGAAACAGCGTGAGACGAACCAAATGTCATTCAGTTTAATAATCTGAAGTACCATCATCTCTGTGCCTGATGTTTTTATTGTTGTTGTTATCAGGTGGCTGCTGCCCCCTGGTGGCTGCCTGTCAAAGGGGCTGACTGGAGGCACCCTGAGGGTCCAGACTCCAACATCGTAGACAGGTACAAGGAAGTTCTGTGTACTAGAAGCCCAGCGATGGTACACCAGAGCATCCATAGTAACTATTCAATACCAAGACCCATTAGCACAGTTGTTGGAACGCAGTTAACTAGCTAAATATTGACCTCAGAAGCAGTTGTATCTTTGGGTGAGAACACACTTTGATTACCCATATTAGATCCCGGTCGTCAAACCTAAACCTGTTTCTGTGCTGCAGGCTGGACCATCCTGTTCTGCATGTTTCCTGGGCGGATGCTGTTGCCTATTGCACCTGGGCCCAGAAGAGACTTCCCACAGAGGCAGAATGGGAATACGCCTGCAGGGGTGGCCTGAAAGACAGGTAGGAGGTTTTAATAGAAAACATGCAGCTGTGCTAGCCATTCTTCATGTCTCGTTCTACTTCATTTCTCGGTTGTACCGGAGCCATCTTCGTCATCTCTTTCCCCTGCATGTAGACTTTTCCCCTGGGGAAACAAGCTGAATCCAAAAGGGCAACATTATGCCAACCTCTGGCAGGGAGATTTCCCCACACACAATTCTGGAGAAGACGGATACACCAAAACCTCACCGGTAAGAGAGAAAGAGAGGGAGATATGACCGAGTTTGGGTGTCTTAAAGACATTTCATATTGCAAGATATGGAGGCCAAGTCCCTTTACCCATAGTCCATTGTCACCCACCAGGAAGCCAATTTATAATTCAGCTGCTGCCTATAGAACCAACAGGAAATGAATGGTCCTAGAGATAAGAGTTCTTTTCAAGTTGATAACAAAGTCGCACCAGTAACTCACAGCTTCCGGAGATCAAATGAATACCATTTAGATAATATTAATCAAATCCAATTCACTGCAGGGGGAAATGTGAGCTTCAAAGCCACTGTTTTGCAAGTATCAACCGTGAGGGTACATACACACACACAGATTATTTAATGGTATGAAAATAATCTCTGTATGATTCTGTTGCAACTATAATTGAAAATACAGGTCAGTTTTTGCTTTACTGTTTACAAACAATGCAAATTTATTCCAAACCATTTATACCTTGTAAATGTAAATAATATATGTATATGAAACATCATTTTATCAATAGCTTATTCAGAGAGTGAAACTTCTCGAGTCGACTGGCATATAAGGTAATAATAAAGCGGTTTTGACAGATGCTGCTGTGCCTAATGTGATCTGTATTTGTGAGTTGTTCTTGCAAGGGTCCTTGAGAGTCAAACTCTTTTTTTTTTTATGTATACACACACACACACACACACACACACAGGACAAAGCAAGCTACAGTTACATTTTCTGTACATTCAGTAGAAACAGAGTTGGTTCTGCAATGTCAGCTTAATAAAAGGCTTTATTTAGATCCTGCATTGCTCCAACATGATGTTACGCTGTGCATACCCTGCAGGTGATGTCCTTCCCTGCTAATGGCTTTGGCCTTTATGACATGGTGGGGAACGCATGGGAATGGACCTCAGACTGGTGGACTGTACATCACACCACAGACCGACAACAAAACCCAGTAATACACTATTACTTTCAATTTCTGTCCAAAACAAAAGAGTTTACCAGATTCAGTTTTGCTCTGATTCTCTTAACTCGCCTCTCTTTTAGAAAGGTCCTCCTTCAGGCACTGACCGGGTGAAGAAGGGAGGGTCCTACATGTGCCACAAGGTGAGGGGAGAAAAAGCTTGTCTGTCTCACAGATTCACTAAGTATCAAGCTCACAAGATAGAGTAAAGCAATACAAATTGTAAACAGCAGTGAGCAGTGCGGAGAGACGGCAGGTTGGTAGCGCGCTGATATCCTTGGAACTGTTGAGCTAGCATTTATCAGCCTCATTTGGGAGGTAGACTCAGTGGGCAGAGAGGCCTTTTGAAATGTAAGCTCATCAGTGAAAATAAAATGCTAGCAATGCTAACCTGATATATAGCAGGGTATTGAATCAAGACAACAACAACTCTGACATCAGCATTTCCTCTCGTATTTGGCTGCAGTCTATGTAGGGAGCTCTCTGTTACTCTCCACCTGCTTGATTACAAGGGGGAAAAATAATTCTGCCCTACTCTCTCTGTACTTTGTGGTTGTGTTGCATGGTGAAGAACTGTGAGGCAGAAGTAGTCATTGCACAAGGAACAGCTTGGCCACATGTTCAGTAAACCTGCATGTTCTGAATGCCATTGTGTTTTAGGATGTTTAGTAGTGAATGTAATTTTCCATAATGGGACATATGCGGGAACTCATTTGGGCTCATACAGTACATTTACTGTATCTACAAGACACATTCAGCCACCCGCTGGTGACCAATCCAGTTTGCCTGCCACCGGCACTGGTTGCTATGGGAATGTGATTGTTCGCATGCAAAATAAGTCCTAAGCACAGAGGTCTGTTTGTCTCATGTGAATGAACCATCTGACGGAGGAAAGGGCTTCCATCAGACATGCTGTTTGAATGTGAACAGACTGACTCGCTCTAAATTGGCTGAATATTTCTGCGATTCTGTTGGCTCTTATGCGATCATGTTGAAAGTATCCCATTTTTGTTGTTAAATGTATTGTGTGTTGAATAAAACTCAATGACAAGAGACAATGACATTATTGACAGTAAAAGTATCTCTCTCTCTTCTCTCTCTAGTCCTACTGTTACAGATACCGATGTGCAGCACGAAGCCAGAACACTCCTGACAGCTCAGCCTCTAATCTTGGGTTTCGGTGTGTCTCTGAGGAGCAGCGATGACCTGGCTCGCTCCTCTGAAACAGGGTCCTTTAGTCAAAGGCAGGGTTCCCTAAACGCAGGTCCAGGGCTTGCTGTACAATAAACTCATGAAGCGAGTTTTTGAAATTAGCAAGGAGGTATTTTACCTGGCAAAGGATTACAGAGTGTCTCAGGTGGCTTTAAAATAAAAACAAAAAAAAAACAGCCACCATCTAACTGAGGCTGCATCAAGACAGCTGGTAGTGGAGTATGTCTCGCATTACTCTTGATCTTTTCAGAATCCTCAGATTTTACGTAGGTACAAAAGAAATAGATACAGAAGACTGCTGGAACACAGGGCAAGAGGGCACTGCATATTTAACTGAAGTTCTACTTTTGTAAATGGGTGAAAGAACTTAGTTATTTCACTGGCTGAGATGACTAAGATAATTTAAATGTCAAAAGGTAATTCCCCAGAAATGATTGATTCTGCTCGCGCACCATCTTTGCAGATAATTTCATTGATCAGTGTCATTATCAGCCAAGGGTTGATTGAGATAAAGATCCAGTCCATAAATTGACTGACGCAGCCTTGAAAAGCTAAGCATAATGGTCTATGACTGGTTATGATTGAGTATGAATTCTGAATGTATATTGAGAATGAAATGATTAACTTTGTAATGTGTGCAAATACAGATGAGTGTGTGTGTGTGTGTGTGTGTGTGTGTGTGTGTGTGTGTGTGTATTTCATGTTTTTCTACATTGTCAGTGTTTATTTTTTTGTTTTATTTTGTTTTTTAAACAGATAACTCCAGATAATTTCTATTGGGAGATTAGCCTCCAATTCCTTGTTGTATTGCTTTTGTGTGCCAGACCACATCCTTTTTTTTTTTGTTTGTTTGTTTTGTTTGCAATTCTCGTCTTTACAAATGTCCCTGCTGGCAAATCAGTTTCTTAATTGATAATAATAAAAATTACCACATAAAGTGTATATGTGTCTTGATGCAATTAACTCGATTTTTAAGTTAGTGTAAGTTGCTTAATTGAGGAATAGTTGATATAGGGCTAAGTGATTCTTACTTTGCTATCACAATGCTCTAATCTATTTACACTAAACTTATGTTTAATAATTAATTGTACAACATGAATTCATCCAAATCCCTCTGGCATATTAGGCTACACATTAGGCTCTGTGTGCCACCTTAAAGCTACAGAATAAATTTTAAACCTGAATTATCACTGACTGTGATCTATACATCAAAGATAGGGTGGACAGAATATGTAATATTTAATATTTAGGAAACTGGACAAAGCCTGCTACAGACACAGTGCTATCATATGCTTATTCAAATACATACCAAGCTCTGGGACAGATTCGAAGATAAGCAATGCTCTTGCCTGTCTGTGGGCACAGACTCTTGCAATAAAAAATAAATAAATAAACTGAATCATTTGTAGCAGGTGACAAAACAAGGCAGAAACAGCATGAGGTATAAATCAAGTCCCTCCAAAGGAAAGTGTGCATTTGTTGAATATTGACACCTCAGTTAAGGTTATCACTGTGAAGTGTTTTTGTTACAGCAGCTAAATGCACCCACCAGGGGGCATCACAAAATCAGACACAACTATTCTTG
Source organism: Myripristis murdjan (assembly GCF_902150065.1). NCBI lineage: Eukaryota > Metazoa > Chordata > Actinopteri > Holocentriformes > Holocentridae > Myripristis > Myripristis murdjan. The sequence continues at coordinate 20,611,395 of NC_043984.1, forward strand.
CTGCAGACCTTCTTTACTGGTGTCAGTATCATAAGACAATATTTCTTATTTTCAGCTTCTGCTCTTGAACTGCTATATACATCTTTAAAAAGGCCCATTTTAAATGAGATTGAGGAGAAACAAATAGATTAATGCTACATATGACTTCTCTTTACCTGATGTGGTCACATTCTACCCCCTAGCCCCTTTCTTTGTCAGATTACACACACACTCACATACTATACACACACAATGAGTTTAAGCTGACAGGATGTAAGCCCTCTCTGAGGCTGATTAGATTCAGGACAGTGAGCACTGTGACAGCGAATCTGATTCAGTCAGTTTTGGCTTGACTCGGGCTTTAGTTTCTTTAAGACATGCAACTGGGAAACCACATGAACCCAACATACCATCTATAATGTCAAAGTGAAAGGAGATTGGTTGCCTATCTAAGGGGTTAAATACTACAGCAACTCTATGTCTTGGACAGTAATACTAAGAAAGACCAATTGTATCCAAAAGAACACAAAATTATTTATTTTGATTTCTTCAGTATACATTTTGCATGTGAAAATCATAAACTAAGCAATAAGCAAAAGTCTAGCAAATTAAGTGAGTAAATGAGGGGAAGGAGGGGGCAAAAAATGTCTAATGTACCATAGTAAAAACCAAAAATGCTTTAATAAACATTTGTGTTTCTAGCATTTAACAGCACATTTAGTAATAAACTAAAATCCTATTCTCTTGCAATCAAAATCAAAAAGTTCAAAAGTATAGTTGATACAACATTACTGCACAATCGCTAACATTCAGTAGACAGTATAACAAGTCTAAACCCCTCCGTCAGCTTTTAATTGAAGTTCATACAAACTCCATTGTCTATCAGTGCACAACAGTTTACCTGTTTTACAAAACAGAGAAATAAACACTGATCTCTACTAAAACCCCAACAAGACCAGCGGCCCCTGCTGCTGCACTGTCAACCCAAAAGAAAGTGAGTCAAAAATGCACCACAGAAGTAGAGCGTAGCAACTAAGACAACCTGGAGGCTAAATACAGCTGCCATCTTGGAGAGACCAAAACAATCAAGAGAGATAGATAGAAAGAATCAAACAAGGGCGATACGCTATACTAATAAAAATCCTGTCTTTTATCACTCTGCCTCTTATTAGCAAAGCTGAGAATACAAAAACATTTGCAACTTTATCCAACTTTTGCACCAAAATGGCAAAAGTGTGTCTGTTTGTGCTGCTGGAGAGGCAGCCAGGCCTCCTTGCTAAATCCTCACCACATGTAGTAGCTACGTGTGGTGTCAACAGGAGAGGGTTTTCCCTCTGTGCTGCCATCTTTGTCCTTCTCACCGTCGGCTTCCCACAGGTTGATGAGCGGAGGGTAAAGCTCGTTCAGAGGGATGGAGGAGGTCTTCTGCATATACTTCTTCAGGGAGTGGTGATAGTTCTTTCTCTTCCATCTGCGGGCCATATAGACCCCGACTGTGGCCAAGCTGAGGAAGGCCAGCATGGTAGCCATAACAGCCAGGACAGCAGCACTGGGGTGCTGGTCTGATACATCCAGGGCAAAAGTAGCACTACGAGTTGTCACATTAACACAAGACTTGTGTGTCTGCAGGTGGATGTTAGAAACAGTGAGGCATACCTCATACTCAGTGGCAGGTTGCAGGTGAGTGAGGTTGTACTCATGAACATCTACGGGGACACGTGCTGTATAGGTGATGTGGGGGTTGTCAATCTTCATGGTGGCTGAGGCCCACTTCAGATTTGAGGTCATGACATTAGAATTGACCTTCCAGGAAACCAGGATGGAGTGGGATTCTGTCTGTTTGACATAGATTTTCATCACCTGGGTGCTGTCGAGCAGGGTACCGTTCACACGAATGGTGATGACCCGTGTGTCCGCCCCCTCTGTGTTCTGGGCCACACAGGTGTAACGACCAGAATCTTCCACCTGTACATGGGACAGCCGCAGAGTCCCCTCACTGCTCAGGTGGTACCTCTCTGACACAGTGTCTGTAGTGATTTTGGTTCCAAGAGGAGACACCCAGTAGATCTCAGGGTCTGGCTCAGCCATGGCCCGGCAGTCCAGACTGACACTCATGCCCAACTCCAGGCTCAAGTGACTGGGGAAGGTGTCGTGGGATATGAGGGGGAGGCACTGCTCTGAGGACTCCAGCAGCCTTAGCTCTCTGACACGCTGGTCTCTAAGTTCTGGTGGGGAAGCACACAGCATGGCCAGGGGCTCCATGAAGCGTACTGTGGTACGGTTTGAACTCATCCACTGTATGACACAGTCACAACGCAGTGGGTTGCTGTGCAGACTGATCTCCCGAAGGTTAGGCAACACTTCCACAGTGCGCTGGTAGAGGGAACTGAGTGCATTATTGTTGAGCATCAGGCTCTCCAGGGAGGGCATGTCCCTAAAGGCCAGTCTATGGATATATGACAGCTTAGGGTTGTTGGTGGCCTCGAGCTTTGTGAGCTCTGGTAGGTTGTCCAGGGCATACCGGTCAATAGATACTAACTCCATCATATTGTTGATGCCCAGCTCCTTTAGTCGCAGCATGTTCCTGAAGTCTCCTTCCTGAATTTTGTGAACTGGATTTTTGTTCAAATCCAGAAACTTCAGATTGGGAACTTTCTGGAGGGCCAGCTGGGGGATTCTGACCAGTTTGTTGTCGTAGAAAGAAATGCTCTCCAGGCTATCCAAACCTACCAGTGCATTCCCTGGGACATCAGTGAGGTCCATACCAGCCAGAACCAGACTCCTCAGACTCCCTAGAGGCTTAAAGTTCATGTCTAGTAGGCCAATGACTGGGTTCTCTCCGATCATGAGGATCTCAAGGTTAGGTGTCGCTTCAAACCAGCGACTGTCTATGACACGAAGCCTATTGGAGTTGAGGTGGAGGCGCAGCAGGCTGTGCAGGCCTACAAATGCTCCAGGGGAGATAGAACTAATCTGGTTGTGATTGATGTAGAGCTCCTGGAGGTTGGAGAGGTCCCGCAGGCAGTGGTCTGGCAACTGACTGATCTGGTTTTCCTCTAGATGCAGAGTGGTCAGCTGGTTCATGCTGGTAAGGCCCACCGCTTCCACACTGCTGAAGTTGTTCTGGGACAGGTCCAACTCTGTCAGGTTGAACAGTGCCTCCAGCTCTCCGCTGGTGTGAGAGATGCTGTTACTTTGAAGCAACAACACCTGGGTATCTGTGGACAGGTTGGTAGGGATGTGTGTGAGCCTCAGGTCATTACAGTCCACTGTAGATGCTTCTTTGTAGGTGGACTGTGGAGTAAACCAAGGGCGGACCTCGCATACACACAGCCGAGGACATTCTTTGCCAATTACGGGGGACAGAAGGGGCAGCAGCAACCCTACATACAAAGAGATTAATGGGGGCCAAGGGAGGGATTTGAGCACCATCTTGTCTGCTCTCTCTTCTCACACTAAGCTCAGAGGAGAGGCAGTTTTCTGAAGAAAGGCCTGGAGGGAACGTGAACTGCTGTTCATGAGCATCAGCCTCCTTTACTGCTAGCTAACTGCGGTATGTCCTTTTCTGAGTGGCAATTTCCAGTCCAGGGAATATCTGTTGCAGGAGACCAGAGGATCGTCCACTCCAAACTCCCTTCCACCAATGGGCTTTTCTGTGTTCAGTTCTCAGTATTTATCAGAATTAACCTGAAAGACACAGAAACAGAGTCAGATGTTAAAGCCAAGCAACACAGTTAAACAAGATGTCAAGAATTACTTTGCAATCAACTAGAAGTTTAGATAAAATAACAAGGAAATGAAACAAAAAGACAGGTAGTTGAATAGAGAAAGAAAGAGAGAGAGAGAGAGAGAGAGAGAGAGAGAGAGAGAGAGAGAGAGAGAAGGAGATATTTTTGGCTTTCTTGCAGGGGGTCACAAATGAGGCAAGAGGCAGTTTTTGCAGTGCCACCCCATCGACATTTAGAGAAGTAATTTGACATGCCTAACAGGGCAGAATAAATCCGTCAAATTCTTCATGTTGCCCTGCTATTGTGTAGACACTCATTCCTACCTTAATGAGCTCTTACACAGCCAGAGACAATTTGAAAACAGGAGAAAAGCTACTTCTGAATGTTGAAATTAAATCAGATCACTCTATAAGTACAACGAAAACGATTAAACCACGATGCCACCAGTCTGGCAATGCTCCGAATTTAACAGTCACAGTGTAAACCGTCTTCTTAATTAGTGTGCAGTGAAATTAAGACCTTGTTTTAGTGGTTAACAAGTATTAGTAAGGTATTAGCGGGCTCAATAATAAAGCCAATCTACTTAATAGAAAACAAAATGAGGTATGCTCAAACAGAAGAAAAATTGTCACATGAAATCTCAAATCAATAGAAGTACATAGCTTGATAGATATATATGTCATTATAAATAGTAGAATATGATATCGCTGTTCATGACTTACATCAGGATGTTTATCTTAGCAAATACATAATATAGGAGTAATGCAGAATTTGGTCCACAATTCATTTGTCCATGTCTGAGATGTTACAATTGATATTAATTCAGTTTTGCTGATGTATTGCATATCTGTCTCCTCAGAGATTACCAACATGTTTTTTTTTTTTTTTTCCAGGCTGGGTAGATTATCTGCATACCAGCTTGGTGTCAGTGATCCTCTTGGAAGGGGAGCGAGGGGGGCACAGCCTCCAGCTCTGGCTGTGAGCCCATTACACAACAGGCTTAATCTGCTGGGACGCAGAGTGAGTGTACGTGCTCTGTTTGTGATACAGATCCATGGGAAGCAACCATCCACATATAAAGGAAAATGAACATTTTTTTCTGATGCTGAAGTAATCTTTGAGACTTCCTGAGCTGCTGGCTATGCTATGTGCGCACACCAGTTCTGGCTCAGGTGAGACCAAACCCAGGCAGGTGGAAAGGTGCAGGAGACTGACAGGCTGAGCCCCCAGAGAGAGTATAATCTTCAACACTTTTAATTTCTTCATTTTGATTCCAGATGAGTCTTCTGCTCTGCCATGCCACTGAATTTGACAACATGTTTATCAGACACAATTACTAAAATGAAGCAAGCCTCTTCTCTCTAGTTTCCTCTGAAGTTGGTTCTGCCACAAAGTATTTCCAGTTTACGATTGTACAGTGTGTAGTCAAGATGATCTATGACTACACCTATTTCTAGAGACATTTGCAAGAGTGGAAGGTACAGCAGCCAATCTGCACAATTTGCACAAACAAACTGACAGTGATGAGCTACGGGGATAATAAAAAGGTCACCAGTTTGTCAAACAAATCCAACATTTGATCCCTGTACATTGAATTCCTGTCAATTCAGGTCCATTTTTGTCTTGATACTGAAAACATAATTCCTAAATATTCTTCTTTTATCTAAGCTGTGTGTGCTTAGGCAGGATTTCAGTGGGAGGGGTGTGTTGTCTAAAACAGCAGTTTGTCTGCACAACCTGGCAGAATAATCAGCCTTCTATGACTCTCTCAGTGTGTGTGTGTGTGTGTGTGTGTGTGTGTGTGTGAGAGAGAGAGAGAGAGAGAGAGAGAGAGAGAGAGATGCTTAGTTTCCTTGTTTTCACTATGACTAAATACCGCTGTGTCAAAGCCTCCAGTCTGACTCTCACTAATAAAAATGCACATTTATCCTCATAAACAGACAGAGATTGAGCTTTCAGTCACTGTCTCTCTCTCTATGTGTGTGTGTGTGTGTGTGTGTGTGTGTGTGTGTGTGTGTGTGTGTGTGTGAGGCAGAGACATGATTGGGTGGGGGTAGGGGAACTGTGTTTTGTTTCACATCAAACCTGACAAGTTCCTCTGAAATTCTACAATATTAACATAAAACAGACTCAGTTTGATTTCCCTTTCCTTTCATGCGCTCTCTGTTCATGTGAATTCAGCAGGAACCTGGCAGAGACAGGGAGCAGTGAGATGTGTGACACAACATCACAGCTTTTATTGCACATTGCGCGTGTACAATATTTATAGCAGCTCAGCAAATGCAAAACCTAGCGTCTTATTTTGTGGAGAATATATGAAGCACCATTAAACAAAACATTATGAGATTTGTTTAAGATACCTCAACATATGAGAAGAAAAGTAAAGAAAAGGTAAGAGCACCTTTTCTCAAACTTGTCAGAGTCAAGGACTTGAAATACAGCAGGTGAAGGTAAGAGCATAGTATGCTGCACAAAGTGCCTAAAACTGTTTCACAGAGCATCAATGTTTGTCTCCTCCTGAGTGAAAATGTATGGAGTGACTGATGTCTGGTAGCCTGTCGCTGCAATGGCCCAGTCACACTCAGACCAATCTAACTGATTTCCTCACTGTGACTGATGTGTGCCAGCAGGAAACTGCACCTTCTCCTCTCCCTGCTTAGAGTGCAGTGCCTGACTAGGAATACATAGTGGAAATGAGGGACACCTGCCTCTGTCTTCAATCATTAATCCATTATTTTCTCCAAAAAATCCATCCATATATCTTTTAATTAAATGTATTCCTGTCTGTAGATACACTTACACCTTAGTATTTAGGGATCGACCAGGTAATATATTTGTCTGTTCTCTGTGTTTCTCCATGTGTTGAACCGCTCTGGTCTTAAATTGGAGGAGACAGGCGAAGTAATCGCTGCTTTCACGCTGAGGCTATAAAACTCAGACACCTGGCACCAGGTCTCTGGCAGCCTGGCAGCACGATGGGGGGCTGCATCCGTTCCCACCCGTTTCTCACTGTGTGTTTGTGTTAACCTCGTTGACCCAGGGGAGCTTAGCTGAGCACATATGCTCTTTTTCAGTGATGGCCTGCTTCACACTCATTGAGTTCACAAATTCATAGGAGCTACCCAGTATATCCACAGCCTCCTATTGTTGGCCACAAACCAGCTCCATCGAAGTGGTTGGAGTAAAGCACCTTGCTCAAGGGGACTTTGTAGTTTTACAGCCCAGAGTTTCCCAGCTAGTCCAAGGATTCAAACTGGCATCAAGCCTGCTTCTGTAACCTTTAGGCCACTGCCACTCTGCCACTGTTACCTTCACTCTCTGAACCAGAGTATTCACCACAAACAACCGTGACATCCTTGACATCAGCTCTCAAGGCTCTATGCGTCACTGATGTTATAAGACATCTCATAGCTTTTTCTGCAATAGCATACACTCCAGAAATATGCTCATGTAGAATAAGACTCCTGACCCTTGTCATTTTCAACAGCCCCTCTTCACAGGTACTTATATCTCACCGAACTTTCTCAGCGTAGCTGACACGTCACTTGGATGAAATTCTCTTTAGCATACAATGTGTTGGTGTGTGCTGAAAAATTCAAACACCATAGCACTCTAAATTCAAATTCAATCAATTCAATGCACCGATGGCTCAAACAGTGCAGCACATCCTAAATACAGTATCCTTCACATATCTGAGTCAACATTCAAATAAAATGAATCTCTTTATTTTTCCACAATTCCTCTTAAATTTCCACCTTTGGAACATCACCATTTTACATCACTGGTATCTCTCTTAAAGTGGCACAGTGTTGTGCCTCTATAAATGATGCTTGACCTGTTCTAGAAAAACCACAACACTTTGACAGCACACATAGCTAAGCCATTTGATACAAATGCCAGAACATCGTGTTCCCCTTTATAGTAAGCTGTATGCAGCCACCTGAGGACCAATGTGCACCTAAAATGGTATAAACCTGTGACATTAACCCTCCTCAGCTGGAATACCAGGCTTTTTCTCATGTCACAGGGTCCAGAATATAAAGAAAAATTCCATAAACAGGAGACATGATAAACACTCTGCGCCACCTCTGCACTGATGGACTGTCACCTGAAAACTTGAACACTGCTGTTTATTTATCTTAATATAACTAAGTCTGAGTATACATGCATGCTTGCATGCCCATTCAACTGTGGTGCAATCATGCGTTTGTGTCTGTATGTTGGACATTATTTTGGTTAAATAAAGAAATTTTCATGAAAGATATAAAAAACAACAACAACAAACATCTAGCTGCTTGTTTGTGCCATGACGTTATAGAGGGAAACACAGTTATTCTATACTTGGATTTAACAGCCCCAATCCAACAGTGTCAGATTACACAGGTGGGTATTGTCATCAGTAATGGTCAATACTGTCCAAAAAGGCCTGTTTGATTTGGTACGGCTGCACTACAAACAATAACAGCAACAACAACATCCTGATTCCAACAATACAGATCCTGTTTACTTCCCTTATCTGCTATCATTTTACAGGATGAAAATTGCTGAAATAGCACACATTGTTTTGGCTTTCTGCTTCAGAGTCCTGTCTTTGATATTTGTCCCAACAACAGGGATTTAACATGAGATGATATGAAAAAAAAGATGCAAAGGTATCCCACTGTCTTCACTACCTTTGTGAGTTATGTTATGGCTTCAGTACAGAATCCTGATGGGACAACACTTCTATCAACCAGTGTTCTTTAGGACCATACAGAGAGAAATCAGGTCTGAGATAAATTCCCTCCCTGCCAATGCAAGACACGGTCATTCATGCCCCAGTACTTGTATCATGAAAATCTCATGCTAATCCCTCACCTGGAAAAGCAGGGAACAAAGACATTATACATAAAATGCACAAACACATATTCAAAGATTCATGCAGGCATTTATGTCGTTCCCATCCCCAGTCCCTCACAAAGGACATGTGCAGTTTTTTTATTACTTACTTTGACTCACACACCTACATCTGAACATGCATATCTACTTTCCTCAGACATGCATACACCACTGGAAGGAAGGGAGTAAAAACCCTTTATCAGCCTGGAATTATCCAGCTGATTCAGTCCGAGCTGAAGCAGAGCCAGCCTCCAGCAGGAGGGATTTACTCTCTTTGCTCACCAAATGCTTATGTGGTATTAATCTAAACAAATGCATACACAATATATACGCAATGACTTATATCTCCACTTGGTGTCTATAAACCTCCAGAGGACCCATGGCCCTGAGGTTCAAAGGATACAAGACTGAAATAGGGCAAGATGCAATCATGAGACATAATTAGCTTTGTCTGTTTCATGCCAAGGCTCCACAAATGCATCTATAAGACAGCATCTCTAGACAACACTAGAGACTAATGAGGCTAATCAGGGCCACTAAAGTAATACAGAGTTGCAATGAGATCCAGGGACTGTAGCTTTTCTGCTCAGAGCTGGGAAGACTCAGTTCCTCGGCATCAGTCACTTTTCTGAGTGGAGGAAGGAAGTAAGACTCCTTGCTCCATAGCCATACATTCACACAAATGAGGTCTTGTCTACATTTCATCCAAAACAAGTTCTTTTTATCGTTTTCCTTTTGTTCAGTGGTTTCAGTAAACTGGATTTGCCTGAGTCTTGTCATAAGAGATGCACGCCTCAATTGTAGACACTTTCTCGGGATCACAATTGAGGCGCTATTCAACTTTGGGTGGTTGTCTGTTTTGACTTAACCCTCACCTTTTAGACACTTCAACACGTGATACTGGTGCAGTCAGGAGGAACCTCACCTGATAACACATTTTATGGGAGGAGAAATGCTTTTCTCTGCCATTTTCCAGCCCCACTTCACTGGGTGTAAAATGTAAGCTGTGTTCCCGAATCAGCAGCCGCACAACAGGCTCACATTCATGCCATCACCATAGCAACGGCTATGCCACTGGCATGTCTGTTTCATAACCAAATGAGAAGACATGAGAAGACAGCTATGTGTGCCATCAGGCAGCTAAAGTAATATGCCAACGAGAACTGCCATTAGCACAACAACACAGTTGCAAACACACCAAGCCCATCCACTGACAACATGAAACCATATGATCAAAACAGAATAGGGGAAAATGTGCATAATATTTCTGTGTTTACGTCATGACCAGTATATCCATCTAATTTATATGACCAACATTACATTTGTCTGACTCTTCTCCTTCACACACCACACACCACACCATATAGGACTAATATACTCCTGGATCCCAAGGGCAAAAGCTACCAATATTCAACAGTCAGCTTCAATCCTGCATTTGCAGCAGCCATCATGTGGATCTGGCAAGGCAGGGCAGAGTAGTGCTGCCTGATGGTCTTTCCATGTCCTCACTGCGTTGGCCTGCCTGAGAGACACCCTGTTCCTACTCCATTAGTATGCAAGTGTCTCGCTTCACATCACACAGGGCTTTGGTGCAGCTGCTGAAGGCAGAGGTGTAGAGCCAAAGAGGAGAAGGATACATGTCCACTCAATCAGAGAGAAGAGAAAACGCAAAGAGAGAAGGGATGGACACTTTTGTGTCTGGGGGTGGAGGGGGGGGTGGGGGTGAACACAAATTCAACCGGGCTGAAGATACTATAATATTAGTACTAGGCAAGGAACTAAATGATAATTTGCAGCATACTTAACACTCCATCAAAGTTTAAAAGCCATAGCTCGTTAAAATTGTCTCTGTAGTTCTATTTACTTCACATCCATACGGTAGCTTCAGTGTAAGAGCAGCATGTCTCTAATTCCCTATGGGATTGAGATGGATGCTGACACAGTTTTTCTCCTCTCTCTTTCATGTTACACTCCCCTTTTTGCCCTCATTCTCCCCCTCTGATTCTTCCCTCATTCCCTTCACAGTGGCAGAGAAAAGCCAATATATTGTCACTGGAGCATGGATCAATCATGCTGACTTTGCCAAAGTCCTCGTAACACTACTGCAATACAAATACATATCTCTAGGGATGCCCATTTGAAACAATACATTAAAAATATGTCAACAAAGTATAAATTGCATAGTTTTTAAAAACACATTGATAAAAGAGATCATGAAATATCTATTTTATAGGCTAAGCTTGAGCATTTTCCCACTTTTATTGTTCTTTGTTCCTGTTCTGTCTAGAATCAAAGTAGTGTGCACAACGATGGCACAAATTCATTTTCTGTTTGTTGATGTTAAAGATAGAGCTAGATAAACAGCTGACTCAGTGATTGTCTTTACAAATGGCCTGCCGTGTTTCTCTGTTCCCTCAGATCACATTCACAATGGAAGAAGGTCAAGCTGGTACACCCTTGACTCCCCTCCACCGCTCTGGGAGCCCTGGTACCACAGTGCATGCTGCAGAGTCAGGCCCTAGCCATCACAAAGGCTCCTGCTCAAATAAACACACAGACATACCAAGACACGTCTTTGTTTTTGGCTGGTTCTCACACCCCCGGCTGCAGGCTCAGGCAATACATCACTGTGCACTGTGAAGATTGGGAAAAAGTCCTCTCCTTAAGGCCATGGCCTTAGTTCTCATATCACTGGCTCAGTGGCTTAACCTAGATCAACTTTATTTCCAAGACAAAGCACACTACAGACTTGTTCTGGGTGAGGTTGGAAAGGGTAAAAGACACATCAAAATTGAAAATCAAGATAGCATCAAAATTACATGAATGCTGAGCACTGCCTTTCTCCTCGAATTAAAGTCATAACTTTACAAACAAATATTGTTCTGATACATAATAAATCCCTAGGCATTGTGATGGTGGTGAACTCAGTAACAGGTGCCGCTGTAATGCAGCAGCTGAAACCAGGCCACTTGACAAAGGCCACTTGACAAAGGTGACTCTAACAATGCAGAGTCACCACCCTTTCTTACAGCCAACTTTGTAGGAACAGTGGATTGTCTGTCTTTCCCCCCTATTGGCTCAATTCAGACATCTGCCAATTTCCTGGCCCTTAAGCATGCAAATAGCTCTGAAGGAAAACATGAGCCTGGCTGCTACTCAGCTGTTTCAACTGCTCTCTGCACTGATGTGTGTGACACTGCAGTTTGTGCTGATGTTACACTACATTGTTTGTTAACACTGGTGTCTTTGTGCAGTGAAATGTCAGATCTCCTGGCATGGCTTCAAGTGTAATTACAGGTAGCCTAATCACTGACTTTGAATTCAAATCCCTTAATTTCTGGATTAGGAGGGAAAGTAGTACAATCAGAGCTATTCGGGCAGATGAATGATATGAAATATGCCACCTCAACATGCTGAAATTGGTTTGCATTGTGCTGACTTGATGAGGGGTTTTCTGTTTTCATTCCTTGTAACTCTTATCAATCCATATTTATTGATAGTCTAGACTTGAGCTCGGCTTCAAAACAATATGTATTGACTGCAGAGCAGCGTCCTTGCAAATCCAACACAGTGAAATGATGCATTCTATTGATGAGATTGACCCAACATACAAACATTGCAGGTTAACAGAGAAAATGTTGATTAATGTGGACGAGGTTCATGCATTGTTTTTCTTGTGTCAAAATGACATCTGTAGGCTATTGTTTATTTAAGCCAATGTAAAATCAGGACCTGATCCTGTTTGCGGGGTAACACTGCGAAAGACACCACGGAGAAAGAACGCTTTGTTGTATTACTGCATCTTTGTTGTTCTCTGTGCATTTCTTAAAACAAGAAAGTGATTCAATGTTTGCGAGTTAACCACTCTGGACCGGACTCAAACACTTTCATTTTCCAACCAAGCGATAAATTCAAAAAGATAATCTGAGACATCAAATCGATATATGCATCAACATTTCAGAACAGTCATAAAATAAACATAATTCTCACCTATGAAGCGTGGTATCTTCCGTACACAAGACTGCAGGCTTCTGCATCTGACCCATGCACAATCCGCAGCTTCAGGATTAATATGCGAGGGGTGGACGCAAGATTTGAGAATTTAATAAAATGAACAAGCAGCCTTATTGACGCAAATAAAAAGTATTCAATAAGATAACTGCGCCTCTTGGTTGTCGTATCTGCTGTGATTTCCACTGTTTGTGCCCGGCAGAAAGGAGCAGTGACACTCAAAAAGCCAGTGGGAAGGCTGCAGCGCACAGCTTCCAATGACGAGCAGCTGCCGTGCGCAGGTCAGCTGGACTGAGACGCGTCTGTCACCGACGGTGCTGCCCAAACAGGCAACCACACCATCTGCTCAGTCTCCTCACCACGACGGGAGCACAAGTCCCACCCTACCGTAGAGGAGCTGTGAAGCCCGAGTCCCGTGGCAGGCGGTGATGATGGAGCAACGGAGGAACCAATGGCATCCCACTGATTTTTGCTGAAATCTTCATTGTTTCAATGCTGGCGTGATTTCGTTATGATTTGTTAGAATCATCACTCCTCAAGTCATCATAACCGAGGTTCCTTTATCATCAAGACATCAATTAAGTTTGAAGGCTCATTAAGGCCGGGGTCATCACATCGGTTTTGAAGGCATGGTCTTCCCTTGGAGCCAGACATGATTTAAATTTGATGAGTTGCGAATTAATCATTAATATTATCTAGGAAGGTCTTTTATGCACAAGCACCCTCTCTGTCACACATATTCTCTCTGTCTTTCTCTTGCACATGGACACACACTTTCACATATGATAGTCTATATTGCCATGTTGAAAGAGATGAGAGTTTCTCTTTAAACCTGTCCTTTGTTTATGCTCTTCCTCCACTCTTCTTCCTCTTCCTCCATAACTCTCTAAGGGCAGCATTGAAGTGACAGAGCTTCATCTTCTGCTGTCTGTGGTGCTGCTTTGGTCCTTCACGTACTGTTGCCACAACGAAACAATATGATCATCACAGTGTGTTGAGAAAAACAACAACAAGAGCAGATGACATGTGCACTAGTTTCTAAAAACCCCATGTGCATTATTGGCATTAGCTTCCAATAACTGGCATGATTTAACTTCATGGTGGAGAGGGCCAGAGCTTTGAGTAAACTCTGAAATCCAGATTTTCTAAAATTGAAGATGGATTTTTTTTCCTGGATATCATTTGACTATTCTGAGCAATTTCTTTCTCTCTTCTAATAACCAGGAGATTACATGCTCGATCCCCCTGCAGCTGCTGTGATGGCCACCTCTGCTGACATGAGTAAGACACAGAGCCCATTACTGTGTGTGCCACCCCTCTCTGCCCCTGCACTGTGACCACTCAGCTGAAACACCTCATCTGTCGGTCTATTTTATGAGACAGAAGTGAACCCAGAAAAGACATTTCGGGGCTTTTACACATTCACCTTATAACTGGTTAAATGCATAAAGAAAATGAATGTAATCTAAATCTTCCTCTGCATCCAAATAAACAAGGTATAATATACTTGGCAGAGGTGGCATAATTTGGGCAGGCAAATATAAAATGACAATTTCTACTTGAGTGATGGAAAGTAATGACCGATTAATTGACTTAATTTGATGATTTAAAGGAGAGCAGTCTGTGCACCACAGCTCTCTGGGGGCTGTATGACTATTATCATTCTTTTAAAAAGTATCAAGCATAACATGATAAAATGAACAAGCTCATTTCCATATGCAGCTCAAGCCTCTGTCACAACAATTCATTTTTATAGACTCCTATTGCAAATTTCTTTTTACAACTTTGAAATTTAATACTTAAAAAAAGATCTACAATTGTACTTGAAACTAAAAGGTGTTAATTTTGAGTCTTGCAGATTACAGTACTTATTGCATTGTCCTCTTATTCCGTTTCCCCTGAGGTAACGTCTGTGGTGTTCTGCACCATTGTGACTCATGCTGCTACTAGAAGTGGCTAATGCGCCAGCCCTGTGTTGTTTCACACATTGTGTCTTATACATTCTTCCAAAAAAGAAACTTGACACAGGTAAAAATAAGAATTGCCCAAAAAAGAAACTTGACATTTATGGGTTTTATGGGCCTCATGGGTTTATTAGCAGATAGACTCACCAGTGATGCTGTTACAGTATTTCAGCCATACTGTAACATCTCTCAGTTAATAAACCCATAAAACCCATAAAATGTATGTCAGGTTTCTTTTTGGAAGCGTATATAGCTGAATACACAGAGTTTCTGATACTCGACATTCTAAGAAAACCCCCAAAAGGAAACCGGCTTCAGGGATTCATATTATTTGAGATTATTCTGGCTTTAACAATAATCCCAAAAATAATTTTGTTTTTGGATGTTTTTAAATTCAAATCAAGGATTTATAACAGTATTTCATAAATGTCTAAAGACCTAGGGCAGACTTAGTTAAGGAGAGTGAAACCATGTTCATGCAGTTGGTTGTACATTCTTTCATTGCTGTAGCATCTATCATTTAAATAAAAATGAAACTGCGAAATGTTTATTTTGCCTGGGTCAACTGTAACCTCTTCAAGACCCTTGGAGGTCAAAGAGCTGCTCTCTGGGATCCATTTGTGCAGCGCTACAAACAGAGAAAGCTGAAAGTTGATTCAGCGGTCACTGTCTGTGTTAGTTGACCTCTGCAACCAGCAAATCATAATTTTCCTCCATTAACCTGCAGTGCTTGTGGTGCGGTTGCTATGGCAACAGCTCCCTCCCAGGGAAGGCGTTGCAGCATATCCACCGGTTTATTAAATCTCTGATCACAGAGCTCCCTCCACATGGCCATCTGGGAAAACCAGTCACATAGAACTGTGTACCCCCCACTTTACCTTTTGCCAGTCTCCCCATCGCTTCCTGCAGTTCATACTAGGAGAAAAGACAAGGTGTCATTTTTCTTGTCAATAACACCTGTTTTCAGTCATGGATGAGTAGAATATTAAATGAGCATGAGAGAGAGTGATGAAATGACTGCAGGACCAAAATAAAGCAGGTGCCGAGAAGCTGACAGATACACACATGCATGCAAATGCCCACAATATATCTGAAATTTCTCACCTTATGTCAGTACATGTGAGGATGCTGAATTTTACTGACAAGATAACCATAACCTTTATAGCTGATTTCCCTAATTTGTCTGAGACAAGTTAAATAGCCACTAATGAGAAACATCTTGATGGCGTCTTCAGCCATAACTGAAGCAGATGCTTCCTCCTACCTATTTAGCAAATTCATCACCTTGTTGTGACATTATGTCACTATCACACCCTCACTGGTACCACTGCCACTTTCCCCCAGGTTAGACCATGCACAGCCAACAATTTGCAGATGCTGTTCGAGATATCTCTCTCTCTCTCTCTCTCTCTCTCTCTCACACACACACACACACACACACACACACACATAATTTCATATATTAATTCATATTCACATACACATGCACAAACTGAACTAGCCTTTACCTCAGTCCTTCTCAAATCTTTCTCTTTTCCTTCATCTACATTTTGCACACTCAGTATTCATGTATTTGCTTATATATCTATCTTGTTAAAGATCCTGAATCTTCAAAATTTTCCTAAGGAAAAGTTAGTGGGTGTAGTGAGGATTTGGCTTAAGATCCCTTTGACATAGACATATTCATACCATTTAATCACAGAATAGGTTGACAATCCCAGTTTGGGTCAGGCAGTGGCACACTAAATTAAATTTAGCGGAGGGTCAGGTTCAGTTCTGGCTGTGGGCCAGGTTTAGCAGGAAGGGATTTAACAAAATGCAGGAGACATTTGAACATTTCTGTGTGAATTCACATAGCAGAATTTTCTGCTATATGTTTAGTTGTCTTGGTGTACCATGTCTCAGTGTTAACATCCATTCTGTATAAGCAATGTAGAGCAGAACTGTTCCAATGTTGTTGTCACTGAGCACAATGTGTCCATCCAGTTGTTTTGCTGAGGCTCAAGGTGAGTTTTGAGTTTGAATTGTTCTGTCAGAATTGGCCTTAATAGCCACAGAGGTGATGAGGTCCTGGCTCCTGTTACGCACGTCACTTTCCATTATTCTCCACATTAGAGCTTGCCACTCTGTAACCAATCAAAGCCACTTAACACCAAAATCAACAGATCCCTTTATAATTGCTCCCAAGCAAAGCAATTCAGCAGAGGCTCTTGGGGATTGACTCTCATTTAGGTTTGTCAAACACACGTCTTGCTTGATTTGTTTTGGCCCAAACAAAAATTGAAATAGTTTCTGGAGCATAAATGTGAAAAGAGTATAACACTAGGTAGCTATTTGTACTCATTAGTTGTATGCAAAAGTAAATGAATGGAATTATTAAAGAGAAACTATGCTTGGGTGTGAATAGGGTGTGGCATGCTGTTATTGAATATGACATTAGAATACTATCCTTATGTTTATCAATTTTAATTATCCATCCTTTGCATATTCCTCTCAGACAAGCAGGGGCATTTAGCAGACAAGTCGTTTTTTCTTCCTTTCAGTTCTTCCTCAGCAAACTAGAACATTAATATTTAATTGACATCCAGCATCAGCAGCTTTTACAACACTGATGTTTGCAAAGGAGGAGAAGAAAATTGCTTTGACTCCCTCACTGAGAGTAGACCGGAATTCACTTTCTGAAATATTACATTTCGTATACAGCTGTAGACACATTATAGAGAGTTTCCAGTTTAGGTCAGTTATATAGCATCAGCAATTCAAAGATAACTCAACTCTTTTTCATGCAAATCTTTTTAGAGTGGGGCTGCACAGACTTGAAGATGCCTTTACCATCTGTTTCCCATCATTAAATAATTATCTACAGTATGTTGAGATGATGGAAGCATATAGGCTGTGTCACATCTCCAGATACGAAGCAGGGCAAGAAGGAAAGGGTTTGATTTAATAATGACAAAAGTCTCCTTTGCATTTGTGAGCGACAATGACAAGAGCATATCTCTTTAAATTTGATTCTGACATATATGCTATATGTACCATATGTCCCTGTAGTAACCCCTAATTCTTTCAACTTGGCTTGTTGTTATCTCATCTGTTTCATATCTGATGCTGATGTTCAGAAATCTGATTTCTCTCTCGTTTAAGTTCCAGAAGCATTGAGTGTGTTTAAAATGAACCATATAATGTGGTGCAATATACTATGATCTTTATTGTAAGTATCAAATTATATTAAATGGTCATTAGACCCACCTGAATAAGCAAGAGCACAGCAGTGCTTACAGAGATGCCGCTCAGGACACTGGGCCCTAACAGGTAGAATTGCATCGTGTGATTAGTGCAGGAAATCACTCTCCTCAGCTCTCTTTGTGCTCATATTCTGTAGCAAGAGGTGGTTGTCTCTCCCCATTCTCTATCCTTATCCTTCCTTGTTCACCCCTCCCTCTCCCGCACCAACCGAACAAAGACAACTGGTCTTTGTTAGCTACAGGCTCTGTCTGAGAGCAGGAGTGAAAATGTGTCTGAAAATGCTGGTGGTGGATGTGGTGGTGCTGCGGCTGTGTATATATGTGTGTGTGTGTCTGTATGTGTGTGTTTGGGGGGATTGAAAGTAATCTTGGAGATAATGTTAGGCCTTGTGCCCACTAGGCTTCTGTTTAGAGCATCAGCGCCTTTTTCAGCCATTTTCAATAGAGACAGAGCGGATGCAGCTGAAGCAGCTGCCTCTAGAAAAGCGCTGTACCCAGCACCTTTTTTTTTTTTTTTTTTTTTCAGAACGCTCCACCTTTTTGTTTTGCTGCTCTGAGCGCTTCAAGTTGAAAATATCTCAGATTGTCAGAAAAGCGCTGCACTTTTCCCATCAGAAGGATGAGATGATGTCAAAGATACAATACCCACATACAGCGCTTTTTTTTCCTCCCCACACCAAAGCACTTCATCTCTGCGCCCTGACAGTGCTTTTCTGCCACAAAAAAGGTGCCTAGTGGACATGAGGCCTCGGGTTAGATGGCAGTGTGCGTTGCCCCAGTTTGGGACAAGCAAGGTGAATAATGAAATATTGGGAATACCAAGATGAGACTAGGAGAAGAGAGGATTTGTGTTAGGAAGGGAAGAAGAAGTGAAGAGAGTGGTGGAATTTAATCTATCCCACCCACCCCACCCATTTTCTTCCATATATGGCAGGTCTGATATGCTGGGGGTTGATGAAGTGGTTTACTTAGTCTGTTCTCTGAGGGTACTATTTGGGTGTGGGGGGAGAAGGGGGATGGGTGGCCTCCTTTGCTGTCTGCTTTCTCATGAAAAACTTATCCTCTTTGTCTGTCTTTGCTTTGTCTATCCCTTACCTTATCTTGACTGTGCTGCCTAGTAGCACTTTTGTGTTTGCATATGGCTGATTAGATTATGACGAAAATGTACATGTGATTATATTTCCATGTGCATATGCAGTTCTTGGAGTGTGGAAGCTTGTCACTGCATGCATGTGTGTGTGTGTGTGTGTGTGTGTGTGTGTGTGTGTGTGTGTGTGTGTGTGCACTGCATGTATATTAAAACAGTCTCTCTTAGAGGGTAAATCCTATGGACTCTTAAAGTCACCCGGTGAATAGGATAATTTAGCTCCATTTCCTGGCAGGCTAATATCAATAGAGCGTGATGGGGAGTTAAAGAGCGTGAAGAGAGTGGGCGGCTATTAGCCATTATAAATCACACTGATTCCAGAGAGAGAGGGAGCTAGAGGTAGAGAGAGGGTAGCGAGGGGGAGTGTCAAGGACAGGAAAGCTCCTGTGAATTTACCTGCAAGAGTCTTTTAACTTTGACAGAATGACCCACCTCCTCATGTCACAACTGTCGAATGTGGAAATATCAACTGAGACTTAATTAAGACAAGCTATGAGTCATTAGATCAACTGTAAGGTGAACTTAGACTTGCTTACTCCACAGGATAAAAGCAAACATGCCTCATCACAAATTATTGTTTTTCTGCAAAAGCCCCTTATTATTTCAGGGAAAGAAAAAAAAACACCCAGGATTTTAAAAGTCGAAGACACAATGTCTTGTAAAGCTGTGTGGTGGATAGGGTTATTATGGTGATTCAGCTGTAGCATCCCCATTCTGCAGCTAATTCTTGTACATGCCCACAGCAGTCCAACAGCTTTGGGACTAATTGCAGCTACAGGATTCATTGCAGTAATTGGAATGCTTTTGGGATTTTTTAAAAAAGAGCTTCATTAGGTTAAATCAATAAGAACTGCTCTTCAAAGGGACACTTCACTGAAGCCAGTGTAGCAACTCCACTGAGCTTGATTGCATTTGCATAATTATTAAATATCATTTTCAGTAAACAAACATGTGGCACTACTGCTGCAACCATAAAACCCACACAAATAATGCATTCTGGTGTCCTTTAAAGCAATCACAAGAACAGAATGTTGCTACGGTGACTGCCTCCACAGAAAAGGTTGCCTTTGTGTTTATTATTTTGACCAAATCCTGTTCAGGATCACTACATGTGCTACTGTATATAGTGCCAAGGTCTCTGCCCGCATATTGTCTGTAGCAGTGCTGTTGCATGGAGGAAACTGGCCCACTTGAAAGTGATGCTGAGTCTGCTTGAGGGCAAGGATACTGTGAGCTACATCATTCCCTCAAGGCTGGTGAAAAACAGATTACATGTTACAAGGTCACAAAAAAATTGGCAACTGCTCTGTAGACTTTGCAGTTACTTAAAACGTAGTTATGAGAAAATTACCTTTGGAAAGGGGGTACTATTTACCAGAGAATATGATCTTATTCAAAAAGAGCTTTTTGATGATGATAACAATATTCAAATTATTCCATACACTGAAACATATTTGAGTTCGATTCATGTCCATTTTGAAGGCAGAGAATCTCTAAAATAACTGGAATTATTCATATTATCATGTTACTGACTTTGACTTGTCCAGAGGACTTTGTTTCAAACAGATAATTAGCAATCTTTAATGGAAAGTGATTTTCCCAAAGTTGCACCTTCACTCCAACAAAAATAACCTTGTGTCAGCTATTAACTCTAAGGGCATGAAGCACATTAGGAGATGAACTGGTTCAGTCTTTTCTTTAGTGCAAATAGGAGACAAATACAACATGTTAGATATCACTAACCAGAATCACTGCTCTTATTCGGTCCAACAGCCTAAACAGTAAGAAATAACTTTATCGAGTGTAATGCTAATGGCACCTTGAAGCATAATTTGTTGGCCCCTTGTCCAAAGAGGAAACCACAGATAGGAAGAGAGAAGTTCATAAGGTGCAGGTACATTTTGTCGACCAGCTGGACTGCTCCTGGCTCTCCCTGCCTCCCGCCTGGTGCTCATTCCCCATCCCCTTCACCACAGCCCTTTTACCCATCTCTTTCTCTCCCTCCCACCTACCCTCCCTCTGCAGTAGTTCTTGTCACGCATCACATCTAGAGAAACATGAAATTTAAATATTAAGCAGCTCATCAAACTAGAAATGACATACACTCTGGGACAACAAAACAGAGCATAGCAGGGGCAACCGTCAGGTGGTAACCAGCTCAGTGACAGTGCATGTGTACACTTTATACTGTGGTCAAACCACAGCCATCCCACTTGAGATTTTGGCTGAGGTCTAACAGCCACATATACTCACCATGAGTATGTTCACCACAGCTACAGGTTAGCATCATCAGGGAATAAAACCAATCCTCAACCTTTAGTAATCTTACCATTTCTCCAGTCCATACACGGAGAATATGTATGATTGTTTTCATTTGCCATTTTAATAGTACTCAAATGGTAAACACAGGCCAATATATTTAGATGGAAACTATGTGTGCTCAGCTATCCCCAAATTCAAAATGCTTCAAATTGGCTTGAATGGAGTCTAGTGCATTGTGGGAATTGTTTTGGTGCCATGATGTCAATGAAAAGAGGTTCCCATTTGTTCGCAAGCCAGCATGTGATGAATGTACTGCACAGCAACTCCAAGGCCATTTAAAGAAGGAAGCCTGAGGGTGATGGTATGGGATGGAGAAGAAAGAAGAGCATGACTGAGAGTTTTCTGTCTGCCATTTCAGCTGATAAAAGTTGGAGTTCAGGTTAGGGTTATGGTATCACTGGATTACTATGCTATCGCCCACCTCAGGCTACAGTTTGGGACTCATCTCATTTGGCCCAGTGCCAAAGGCAATGCAGCCATGACAGCGGTACTGGAAGGACTGCTACATTATACTGTATCTCCCACAGTTCCACTGTCTACTAGTGGCATCCTGCCGCCAGCATGGAAATGAAGCAGTGTGTTCAGCATGCCTCTTGTTTCCCAATGGAGAGTATGGTTCCATTTGGTATTTAAATGGGTCAAACTGTGGTGATTTATTCATGCTCTGAGTCTTTAGAGCCACTCAGCCTGACAGGCTTGCTGCAGGCTCACCCCTTCCTAACATAAACACTCTTCCTCCCTCCCTACACCTCACCCTGATGTACCTCTTTACTAATGTTACAACAATGTAGAGTTGTTTTTGTTCTCAAATATGCTTTTTCTTTATATGTGTATGTGTGCCCTCATAAATACAGATGATCCCAAACTGTTGCAGAATTTCAGCAACATTTCAGTGAGACGTTTGGTAGAAACAATGGCAAAGGTAAAGGTACATGCAGCACTTTGTCAGATGACTGACACTGAGCTGTGTTAGATCCCCATTCCAGTGAATCACATTCAAATCTCCTCCAAAAGTAATACAATAATTATTCTGTGCATAAATGACAGATAGATACTTGTCTTTCCTGTCTGTTGGCCCAGAAAAGAAAAACTGAGACATAAACAAACATTTATACATGCTATAATGTTGAGAGAAACTCCTGCCAGCCCCCCCAGCCCCCACCCTCCATTCATTCACTACAAAGTTAAAAAAAAATATATATATATATATATATCATCACACAAATTAATGCATGATCTGAGTTTGATCAAGTGGGCTAGGTGACTTGATTTATACAAAGCCGCAATCCTTAGGAGACTAGAATCAGAACAAAGAAGTGAGACAGAAATTAGATAAAATACCTACCTCTGCTGCCACACTGGTTCTAATGTGCTTGTGTTTTAGTCCTTATATCAACAAGCTTTCAGACATTGCTGCCAGATGAGAGAGTAATTGGGATCCAAAGTCTCTCCATCTTCCTTTGAAATCCACCACCTTTAGTGCAGCTGCTTGCTGTGACTCCAGGTCACCTGTATCACTGAACAACAGTAAAAAAAAAAAAAAAAAAAAAAAATAGGGGCTTTGTTCAATGTACTCAAACACAATAAAATACTCTTGAGACAAACACACACACATACAAACCCCTGCTGAAACATAACATAGAGATGCAGTATATTTATTCTCTCCTGGAAGGAGAGAGGAAGAAAGGAGAACAGAATGACTGCACAGATTCACAGAGGTTAACCCATGAATAGCCTCTGGTGAAAGTCTACATAAAGACCCAACCGCAGTGTGACAAGCAGCATGAGATTCTTATCAAGGTCACCAGTCAGGTGATTGCATTTTTTGCACAAACATATAGTCTGTAAAAAGGTTATTGCTCTCTGTATCAAACTGTGTTTAACACTGTCATCTCCCACAAACACCATATCAGATTCCCCAGTTGAATAAGATAGGTCTATTGTATAAACCCTATTGTACTCTCATCATTCCATATTCAAAATCTACTTGGAGTATACCAAGAGCCACTTAAAAGATTATTTTTGCCTCCCGCATGAAGTCATGCTGATATCCTGGAAATTGCCTCGCCAATTAGTAAATCTTTCTTTCGTTCCATTTTTAAACACCTACTGGCATGAAACATTTATCACAGTAACACCTACACCCAACACTATAACCACCCCCACCAACCAAACACCAAAACCCAACAACAATTCTTTTTTGTTTCAACACACACCATAGACAACTGAGAAAAGGCAGCCAAGAATACAACAGAGGACGCTGACAGTATCATAATGGTTTATTCCAGTGAGAATAATGTTCTGTGTTGACAGTGGCAGGGGTGAGTCACAATCTCACTGCAATATCAACAAAGCACAGGGCTAGACATCAGTGCCAGATCTACAGGTTGTATTCAAAAGTGTTTCATGGAATACCAAGCATGAAGGAGGCTCACTGAATGGTTGATTGTTATAAATTCTAACACTTGGAATTTCTTCAGATTCAGGTTCAGTTTCATTTAGGGCACTTGCAGATGTCTCTAAGCTGGGTGTGCAGGGGGAGTGGGCAACCACTGGGTATTTTAGGCCTGGGAAATCCTAAGTAATCACACTAATACAGCACCCTCTCAGCAGGCTCATTTGTTTAGTTTCTGACACAGCAGACCAGATGGTCCCTTGAGCCCAGCTCTCCTCCATATTCATGAGATAGGTTTGACCCTGCCACCTCTGAAGGGCTGACCTTTGACCTGGACTCTTTAGGGCATCAATAGGATATGGAACAGGCCAGAGGGAGAAACGTCACACTAAATACACCAAACCCCCACCCAGAGTCCCACAGCTGAGCGCCTGACCCCTCAAGACTGAAGGCATTGGAGGGGCTGTGTGAACACCAGAGCGAGCTCAAACTTGGCAAGCCTTCAGTGGAGTTCCCAGGCTCCGACGGGGCCTCTCTGGAAGTGAACATCTGTCCCAAACACAGGGCAGACACACGGAGGGGTGGATAGGGTTTGAAGTGCAAAGACAAAACCAAGGAAACAGACTAATGATGGTCACACCATGTCAACAGCTGTCGAGAGCGTGGCAGTGAACTCAGACTTCCTTGCAAGATTTTTGGGCGAGCACACTCAACTCATGTTCACCCAAATTAGCAGTTTAACACAGTTCACAGCTTTTCTGTCAGTAGCTACTTTAAAAGAATTACTCTTACATGAGTGTATTATCGCAATTGGCACTAAGAGACAGTGGTGGGAGCTTGTTAACAAAGAATAGAGAGGGAAGTGATAATTCCCACATCTGTTATATCATCTTATATACTGTAGAAAGTACAACACAGTCCCACCGGGAGATCCATCAGTACAAGCAACAATGCTTTGATTTCATTCACCAGTGGCATGTCCAAACACATTAGTGTACAGCCCCTACACCAAATGAATGGGATTGAATACACTGAATACATTTTCAAAGCTAGAAATGATTTGTTTTGCATTTGCGTCTGTCATTTTGGCTGTTACATGGATCTATTTTGAGTTACACTGTGTACTAAAAATCCCAAAATATATGTCAAACAAATTAGAACATTTTGGTTCATTTAGCCAATACAAAGTATTTTAGCAAAATCATCCAGATAGGAAACAAAAAGTAAGCAAGCACAAGAAAGTTGCATTAACTGTAAATAGGATACAGAAAAAAATATACATTTCTGACCTTCAACATAAACTCAGCCAAGCCTACCCCACACCTCAACATCTACCATGTCCTTAATACAATACAGAGACCAGGCATGTGAATCCACTTGCATGGTATGTACATGTAGGTGATGCCATGCACCTGTTATGGAGGCAGAGCACTGTTGACAGTTATACATAAGAAATAGACACAGCATCTGTTGTTCATTCCTAAAGCACAGCCTGCAGCCAGTATTAATTACTTCTCACAATCATTCTGCTGTGTCTTGTTCCTATCACATCACCGGCAAATTGTGTTTGTGTGTCTTGGACCTTATAGTCACCTAGGTGGTCACATTAGAGTAAAACCTGTAGACATAACAATCAGTCCCAGCTCAGCTTGCTTGACAGTGAGTGGTGAATTATGATCTACCACGTGATGAGCATCAGATTAAAAGCCCAAATATGGTCAAATCTACATATTACAGCCAGTTTTAAAAACTGAGGCAAATGACTCACTAATTTGCTCTTTTATAGTTACCTTACTGTAGGTTGAATCCAAACTTGGGTATCAGGCCTTGCAATTGTCATCCACTCCATCAAGACTTGGCTTCAAAGACACAACGTCCCCATGGTCCTTGCCCCAAGGAAAATCAAACTTTCTAGTCAAAGAAGCAAGTCACATAATGTCATTTACCACAGAATTTACAGAAGTAGTTTAGTTCCAGTATTTATTGGTACTAAATGATACGATTATATGAAAGTGCTCAGTACCACCCTGCAGTAACCTCTGTTTTTTTCGCCTTCAGCTGCTGTAGCTGCAGAAATATCAGCATGGTGGGTTCTTTATTACTGATCTTATCTAGGCTTATTTGACCACGGTCGTTTACAGGGGCTGTGTGCCTGTGTATAATGGAGACGAGCCAGAGTGAAGATAACACTGCACATCCATCTGACTAATTGGCTTTACAGTGCAGCCAGAGAAAAAAAAAACTCTGATTTATAAGGCTTGTGAATGCAGTTTCTCGGTCTAAAAAGATCTCTCTTTCTCCTTCAACTTGCACTCAAGTCTGAATTTAGAGCCCATTTACCAATTAAAGAATTTGGGCCATAATCTCATTTAGGAAACAGAATTTTGTCTGCAATGCCCAGTTAATGTATGCCAGTGACAGAGACCTTTATTGCTCATGCTTAATCTGAGCATTTGCAGCTTTCTCAGAGCACACTGTAAAGCAAGAAAGCGATGGAAATGTGGAACCCCAGGACGATGCCACCTCTGGCAGACAGAAAGCCTAGCAAGAGGATCCTCACAAAAGAGCTTCATCCATATAAGCTGATTATATTTTCCCCAGAGATGATCGTGTAACACTTTATTTTGGGTAGCCGTGTATTATCCACCAATTATGCACACAATGGCAGCTAATTAACCATTCATTCATAATTCATGGCCTCTCTCTTTCAGTGTCCTGACGCTCAATAGGCTTTTACAGGGACACTGGTGGTTTAGTGTCTCTTTCACACAAACTGTGCCCCTGAGGGAATGTCACACACAGTGTTGACACACTATCTCTTGACACGGGGTAGACAGCCCTGTCTAGGCCTGTCATACCCCCTCTACACCGCCTCCATGGATGCATGTCACTGTTTCCGCCATCGCACTTGTCACAAGGATTCCTGCCACTGTCGATACAGTCCGCGTTACAGCGGATCCAGGAGGTGACAGTGAGGGAGTTTGGGTGGAGTGTAAGTTGGATAGCAGTGACATACATGTGACAGTGTGGGCACAGGAGCCTATTTTGGCTCTCTCTCCAAGAGCTGGGTGGGCTTCATCACTGCCAATCCCATATTATAATGCTTCCACATTGCATTGTGGAGAGAAACAGAACTACTCAAATTAAGCAAATGCATGTAAATGTGTATATTATCAGTGAGGAAAAGAGGATTTGCATATTTTTTGCTTCCACATGCAGAGTATCATGAGTCAGCAGGTGCAAACTTCCATAAATGCTTCCCTCATGTGTTCCATTGAGTTGTGTTGCCTGAACATCACCTGCAACTACTCATTATTTTCAGGTGCTGCTTATAATGAACCACTTACTAACATCAGACTGCTGTTAAACACACCACTGTTATAGCCTGCATACAGAATACTACAGTCACTTATAATAAATTATCTCATCTAAAGGTTAATGTTACTTGTTACACTTTATGTTGACACCAGATTGCATAAAGCACAGACGCAATTCACGTGATTTGTAATAAAAAAAAAAAAACACCTTAACTTACTCTTACCCCTTAGTCACATTGTAATGTGCATGTGTCCATCTGTCCATAAGCTCTGACTAAGACTCACTACCTTCTTAAAGAGATCAAGGGCCACAGAGTTGATGTCCCACAAAAGGCAGGGGAACAATATGATCCATGTAGTCATTGGTGCCATTTGACTCATTACTGGGAATGGAAAGCTCGGGGTAAATGGGGAGAAGCAAGGGGTAAAGAGGTGGTAAATGATCCCACGGCTGTAGAAGGAAATGCTGCATTAGGTCTGTAATGGAGCACTGCAAGGCTATAGCCCATAGGAAGCTTTCCATTTGAGAGGGAAGTTAAAGTTGAGGCAACTCTAAATGGAACCAGGGTTTTTAAATTGGAGTGCTGTGTGACATTGAATAGATGAAAGCAGAATGGGGTCTCAGCCTTCTAAGACTGGTATTGACCATGCATTATTTTGGGATAGTTAAATCATCATGTCATCGTGAAATTTTGACCCCTAACCTCACCCCGTCCCTTCCATCAATACATCTGCCATCAGATTGACAGGTCTCATTAAGCATTAATCAATTTAATGACAATGAACTCATTAGGAAAAATGAATGTGTATCTTTTTTGTGTGTAATTTATCATCTCAATAAGTATCATGCTGTGATGTCATTAGTCTGTTGGGGCAGGTGCATTCATTACAATTTGTTTACTACAGCACTACCTGCACCAGTGCAAGAAAGCACTTACTACTGAGCCAGCAGTTTAGACAAACCACTGTAATGGTAGAGTAAACTGTGACAGGTGCAGCTGAGAGATAGGGTAAGTTTTTCTTGAAATTCACACCACTACACTGCAAAGGTCAGGTGACCAGCACCTTTGTTGATTTTATCATTACACAACTTATGGGCCAAAGGCACAGACACGCATGCAAACTCACAGAGGTGATATGTTTTCAGGTGAGTGATGGACCTCTCTGTCTATCATTGCGTCTACGATGATTGATTAGTTCCACTCAGTGCCCTCACACCATCAGTCGGAGGGAGGGGAAACTGCCTTCATTAATATTCATTTTTTACTCATTTGTATTCATATCCTCATTCATATTCATCACTGGTTACACAAAGTAGATTAAGGAACTCTGTGTGTATTTCTACAGATCATTTTAAATATGGAGGTGGAAAACAAAACTCTGTGCATCAAGGTAGCTTGCCTCTGAATCCAAAGTTGTTTTTTTAACGCTTGACACATTTTTGATAGAGCAAAACTTTATGATTCACTAATTTCTTTTGAAATGTTAATTTCATTGTGCAATACTAGCTTATATACACAAACTGTAAAAAGAGCATTGTTAGATCACACAGTTTTTAAGCTGTCAACCTTTTTTGCAAAAAACATTCCCTCATCTGTGATCCAACCAAGATTAGGAGCTTTGTGTTATATTGACTGTTGATTATTTTACTGCAGTGAAAAATAGCCACCCATTAGATTAAAAGAGTAGCGTTCCCTCTTTATTATTATTTTTTTCTTAAGATGTCTCCCCAGTCTTTCCAAAAAATCAAAAATTGTTAGACAGTAGTGTTTGTCAGCTGTCAGTTACCTGATGTTTGTGAGTACATCTGTGATTGCCACAGAAATACTTCACGGCAAACAACCAACATCATTTATCTTATGCTTTTGGCTGCAGTAATGATGGATCTCATAAGTAATTCCACTTTAGTTTAGTTTAGAGAAACACTGTTATTCCCTGGTGCTCTGTAGCTCCCATTCTTGAAGTGGAGGAGGGGTTAATCTCTGTACACACAATGCCCATTCAGACAGGGCAGGACTGACTCTCCCTCATCATTCATTATCACTACCAAAGAATAATTCACTCAGCTGTCTGAGTTTGATTAATAACACCACAGCCATGCAGTGAGAGAGAGAGAGACCTGGATTCTTTAGAGATGGCCCAATTAATTTCCCTTTTCATGAAACGAGTTCTTTTTTTTTTACTTGGCTGTTCTTCTCTTTGGGTTATTCTCCATGCTTCTCCCTCCCCTTGCCTTCTCTCCCCGCCTTTTCCAACTGTACTGTTCATTTTCCCCCAATCAGGCTCTAATTGGCTGCATCTCGCTCTGAGAAAGGGAGTAGAGACAGAGCAGTGTTATCCTCACACCAACAGACACGTGTACATTTAAGGCGGAGACACTACAGGAGCAGGGCTGTTTTAAGCTTGTTAAAATGTTCCATTGTACCACTCATCATTTGAAATGACTTTGTTCCCTCTCTCATATGCTTATTATGCTCCTCATTATAGTTTACGAGGTGTCACATTAAAGCCCACATCTTGATCTACAGACAGAATTTATTTGTTAAAGCATCTTTGTTCATTTTTTTTCCAGACCTCCCCTTTCCTGCTGCATGCCTAGCTCCTGTGTGCCTGTACTGCAGCTCCCTCTGACTTCAGACACTATGTGAAGGCGTAGAGAGACTCCATGGTGGGAGACAGGCACCAAAAAAGGAGCATCCTTTACAACAACAAGCTGTTGAGCTATTACAGGTATAACATGTCAAAGTCACTATGAGAAATATTGTTGTTGTTGTTGTTGCTAGTGATGATGGTGGTGGGTTAGGTAGTCTATCCTGCCAAACAGACAGTGAGGAAACGGGAGGGGACAATATGTAGGTTTCAAAGTTTTCAGTTTTCACATGCTGCTTGTGGAGGAGTGGCAAGCTTGAAACATATTGCACATAATGCACAGCACTAATGAGAGGAATTTTGTTGTTGTTGTTGTTGTTGTTGTTGTTGCTTTTGTGCATTATACAGTTTCCCGGTTGCGCGTTTTTAAATATTGCCTGATGACTGATTAGGACTGTTGTCCTCTCCCTTGTTTCACTGCCACTTCTGTGTACATCTAACTGCTGTAATCAGCGCAAAATCCTCTGTCTCTCCTGGGCTCAGCTGACAGAGACAGGGAGAAGAATCACTGCTCTGGCAGCATGTTAGAGGAAGCAGCAGCATCTCTGTAGATCCAGGACATGCATGGGACAGGGCACAGTGCCATGAACAGCCTTTTCTATAGAAACTCTTTGCTGAACAGGAGCAAACACCTAGCTGCTTGTTGTCCTCTGATAGTAAGTCATATGGGTGGAGGTGATGATAAATCACTGAGTCTAAACCACCAGGAAGTTCCTGGACAGCTGCTGGCTCCTCTCAGTGCCATCTGTGTGGAAAAACACTAGTTATTCAAATATGGCTGTTTTGATCACACAGAATTCTACACTAACTCTCTGTGGGTGCAGCCAACCTTTGCAGTTTTCTACTGCAAAAGACAAGCAGTTTTGCAAGAGTTTGTACAAAAGTTTGTGCATACACACCAACTGGCTCGTTTGCAGTTAATTTCATACATCTTGCTCCTTTGAGTATAATCTCCTCTTAATACACTGAACCAATATTGGTCATTCCCTATGCAACCTGATGAGGTTTGCATATGCAAGATAATGAATTCATACTATGGGAGCTGTTGTGCTACCATGCATCTGTACATGAATGTTAATGAGATAAATTTATCTACATCTCTATTGCTTTCCTGACTCCCGTTCTTGGAGACAATTGAATTAAAAGAGCATTCATTGAAATCCTTCACTGGGTTCATCCATTTTTCATGCTTAGTTGAAAACAGATTAGACTGGGGCAGATACAGTGCTGATTGATATAGGGACTAATCAGCAGTGCATCATATACACACTATCAGTCACTCACACACAGACAGACATGCATACAAAAATGGGTGACCTTTCTCCTTGACATTATGTCCTGAGGAATATGGGCTACAGCAGAAATAACAGAGAATGTGATGCTTTTTATGGTCCATTACAGTGCACTATCATTGTGTTTTAGTCTGATGATGATTGGTGTGTGCGTGTGTCTGAGGCTCCGCTGTATCCATAGCAGTCGGCTATAAAGCATGTCACACTTCACTAATGAAACACACACCCTGGCCGTATAGATCTGCTATGTATCACTGGGAGACGCTGGTGACATGCTTTTAGTTCACACAAATGAAAAAAAATGCTGATCTATACAGTATTGACACACAGCCGCGGTTGCTGTTTGAACCACGCCCAAGGCACATTATACTCCATTAAATTACATGGCCTGTATGTATTGTGTATATGCAGATTATATATTGGATGAAATGAATATATATAAATACAGTGGTTTGAAATACATGTCAATAGCTCTGGGACTGATATGTACTGATGGAAGGTCATCTGTGTGATCCCACTGACAACTGATCTGGCAGTTTAAAAGGACCGTGCCTCTGAGATCAGTGTACGAAAATATATATACTGCAAACTAAAAAGCACTAGACAGGCTAGACATTAAACTGATCAAATTCTATTTTTGTTGCTGCATTTGTCTCTGCTCCCCCAAATTATTAATTCCTGCAGTCACACAGTAATAACGCTAAGCAGCAATTTCATTTAAGATCCACTCTCTCATACTTTCATTATGCCAAAAACAGTACACAACCATTCCATTCTGTCCACAGAGAGAAAGGAAATTGTTACTGCTTGCTCAGCTTGTTTGCCTTTGTTGCTTCTTTCCTCCTCTTAGTTTTTGTTTGCACTGCTGCAGGAAGAATCTGATTAAGAACACAATCAGCGCGACGGCAGGCCCTGTGCCTTCTAATCAAAACATAATGGGAGTTTAACGTGCATTATCCCTGACTGGGATTTAATGAGACTTTAGCATGCATTATCTCAAAGTGAAATTTAATAGCAGCTTCCAGGAGGCGTTTGATTGTAGTGATCCCATCTGCATCACCTCACCAAGACTCAGTCAGAGGAGACAACAGAGGATAACAACAGCAGGAAAGGTGAGGGGGGACTTGTCCTCAGTTCCAGACAAGCCTACAACAGATGTTCAACCTCTGTCTGCTGTCAGATCTCAGGTGATTTTCCATATGGTTGCTTCGCCCTTGTGTATTTGTTTGGAACATCAAGGTGGCATGGTTAGCACCAGAGGCAGTCTAGAAGAGAGACGGCTCTGTAGAGGCATTTCTTGTTCTGTGTCACATGGATGCCCTGCCGCTTTAGGAAGCAAGCAGCCATATCACATGCATCCATCCACACAACGTTCACAACACCAACTCTCTCTAATAACACTGCATTGCCTTCACAAAGACATCTTATTCACTTGTATGCTTATTATTCCACCAAATTTTGGCACATAACTCTTCCTGCAGTTTTGGCATTACTTATAGATTACTTACTTACAGATTTTTCACATTTCCAGTTTATATGTGATTTATGGCCCATTACAAATGAATTGTGAAACTTTCGTGAGGCTCTACATCACACAGACTTTGCATATACACAAAATATGAAGAATGTGCATCTTGTGGAGCAGAAGTGATGTGTCAATTTTTGATGCAATCCAACTCGCCAATTTTTCACAATTGCAGTTTAAGTTTATTGCACTGCTAACACTACACCCCAGTAATCATCCCCACCAACCTAGGAAGTCCATAGCAACCACCCCAAAAACCCAGGCAACTCCCTAGCAACCACCCCAAATACCATAGTAACAGCCTAGCAATGCCCTAGCAACCACCCAGGACACCATAACAACTGCATGGGAACACCAGCAGACATCATAGCAACCACCTTGCGATGCCTTAGCACCATCAGGAACACCACAGCAATCACCTAGCAACATCCTAGCAACCACCCTCAACAGCATAGAAACCACCCTACAAACACCATAGCAACCACTCCAAAGACCATAGCAACCACCTTGCAACCACCCAGAACACAATAGTAACCACCTGCCAATGTTCTAGCAACCATTCTACACACCACAGCAACCATTTAACAAAACAACTACAAACCAAACACACCACCACCTACAAAAAGCATATCGAAGGGATGGCAGGTTAGTGCGTTGCCACATGTTCGGCAACATAGGCAAGCACATTTAAAGTTTTTTCAGAAACTTTAGCCAATTCTAGTTTGTTGTTGCTGCACTGTTTGCTGCATGCTTGTGTCAGTGTGACGAAAACCTCTCCCACTCAGATCAACAGACCATTGTTTTAGAGCTCAGGTATCATGACAGCAACAGACAGCAGGACACAACAGACTTAGAGACAATGTGCAGCACTTTTGATCTGTTGGAGCAGATGATGTAAGCTGGTGTAATGCCATGTTGCAAGAGTCATTCAAATATGCAGTACAACAGCTGCTACAATGGCATATTACAGTAATGTGTGGTAAAGTGGTTACAGCATGTCCCCACAGCACAGGTTGGTGTGGGACAGCTGTTTTTGTGGCAAGCTGTTGGTGATAGACACTGTAAAAAGCCCATGTGTTGACAACATGTGACAAAATGACCCCTTGAGTAGTGAGCCTGATTGTGTGTGACCTGTTGCTCTGACAAATAAAGCTGTGGTGGAAAAATTGATAAATAATTGATTTTACTGCAGTGTGTGTGTGTGTGTGTGTGTGTGTGTGTGTGTGTGTGTGTGTGTGTGTATGTGTGTGTGTGTGTGTGCCTGCGTTCACACGTGTATGTTTTGTGCAGCTATTTGGCTGGTATGGTTCTCAGTGCTTCTGTGTGCCAAAACATTATCTCTCATTTGCATTTTCTTTCTTTTTTATTTCCAATTTCCTTCTGTGTTATTCAATTTGAGTCACTTGTGAGTAAACAAAAATGAATCATCACCCCTCTGTTTTGAAATCACACGATGGACAGTTTTCTCCCTCTGGGAGCATGTCTCTCTGCTGTTGTGTTTTTCATGCTACAGTAGAGCAGACACAGAAAAGCTGATGCATTCATAAAACTCTGCCGTCCATTAAGAATGGCAGGGAAGTCATCACCTCTGCTTGTCAGCCTGTCCATGAGCTGAGTGGTGACATTATTTCTGCAAACCTAATTAACAATATTATACCATCACCCAGAATTCCTTGAATGCATGACAAGCAGCCAGGAGGGGAGCGTGCAAGTATTAATATTTATGGCTCCATTCAATAGTGAACAGAGAAATGGACTAAATTAGCAAGTCTAATGCCTTGCGATGCTGTGGATCTACTGCAAGGGAGAAAATGACACAGTATACAGGCAGCATCTGACAGACTCAGTGGAGTGTTGCCATAAAGGTTGACTTTGGTGTTGAGAGTATCTGCTTTATTTATCTTAGACTGTTGTTGAAAATTCAGGATGAGAGGAGCCCTATGAAGCTATATGAAGTACTCTCTCTCTCTCTCTCTCTCTCTCTCTCTCTCTCTCTCTCTCTCTCTCTCTCTCTCTCTCTCTTTCTCACTCACTCACTCACTCACTCTCTCCCTCTCATTCTGTCCCACCCTCCTACAAACTTTTAATGAGTCATAAACTGTGTACGCCAGTGATTAGATTTAATGAGGTGGCAACAACCTTGGGTTGACACAACTCAGCTGCAACACACTCACTATTTTCTGATACAGGAGAGCCAAGCTTTGGGCTCTGTTTGTGACAAAAGCATCGTCAGTGAGAATATAGGCTTAAGGCTCTAAAACTTTACTTTTTTCTTCCCCTTTTTGATTTCAAGACTCACATAATTGGCAGGGCTGTCTGAGGCTTATACTTTCTGTCGGAAAGTTGGAAATGATGAAACTTTCATATCAGCATTCTATAGTCAGATGTAGCCTTGTAGCTTCCCAGGAGCACATAAGACTCTACAAAGATATCAAAGCTGGCTGTGAAGACGGAATACATCAATGTGGACCTGTGGCGGGAGAAGCCCGGGCACGCAGTTCATAGGAGAAGCAAAACAGTCAGTAATCAAAATAGATTTGCCTACTTAAAACATACTCTAAACAAAAAGTTAGTGTACAGATGCAGCAAAACCAAACAAATGAAAACATACTGGTAGGTATAAGAACAAATCAGTCATCAGCACATGGCTGTGATGATAAATATTAATTTCCCCTTGTTCAAGAAAACCCAGTAAAATCTATTATTAAAATTTTCATCAAGTTCAAACATGTCAGCTTTAATATCTGCGAGGTTATATCACCAAAGAGTTTATAAAGCTGTACTCACATTATATTAATCATTCCCTGTGTGGGTTTATGATTCAACACACCAAACACTGAATGATCAGCTATAAAATACCTTAGGTGTGAACACTGATTAAAGTTCAGGTGCTCCCACATAATCAAGGTTGGCTTAGCTGTATTTTCATAATGTGACGGAGAATAAGGCTCCTCCTGTTGGGGTAGTATGACCTCGTTGAGTGGGTGCGGTACTCAAAGTATTCTGTCCTTGGTCTAGTTCAGCCCTGCTGGGTCTGATTCATTAGGCCTCGTCACACTGTGCATTCAGACAGGCGACTGCCTTCATTTCGCAGCTGACAACCCAGTCTTGGTCAGGCCATAGGGCTCTGTGCTGAGTGCTGCCTTTCCACCAGTAATGAGCCACTTTGGCGAATCAGCCTTTAAGTGCATGTTTTCATTGGGATGAACGCACACTCACATGCAAACACACACATTCACCCCCACCACGCACACTCTCTTTCTCTCTTACACACAGAGCAGTGCCCGATCACTGTGTCCTTGATCTGGGTCACGCTCTCAGCAGTTGAGAGGGGCTCTCATTAGTGTGTTTGCCTGTGTGTGTGCACACCATGTGCACCAGCTACCTGCTGCAGGATCCATGAAAGCACCAGAAATATGGCTCCGTGCTGTGAAATTCATCTGGTCTAATAAAGTGACAAGCAGCAGGGATGAAAGCATCATGGCTGTGAATAATAATAACAGTGGGTTTATTGTTGCAGTACATCCTGTGAAAAATATAACAACATAACCATCTGTAATGCCTAAGTATGATGCATTTTGTTACTCACATCTCATATTTCAAGGTCTGTTCATGATGATATAAGCCTTCAGAATAATAAAGAGGTAAAATTACTGGATATTCAAGATGGTCCATAAAACCCCCACACTTAACTTTTACTGGACGTTATTAAAACTAACAAACCACAAATGCATTCAGATGGGCAAAATCTGCAGTGGATGTAACAACAATTAGCAGTTTGCACATAATGAGAGAAAATAAATTTTATGACTACCTGAATAACAGAAATAAAAAGTATAGACTATCAAGTACAAACAGCTACAAGTACAAACAGCTACAGGCATGCTATTTTAATTAGGAATGAAATACAGGAAATACATCAGTACAATTGCATAATTGTACTGATGTACAAATTACACTATTGTCACATAGGCTGGAAGTTTTCCCTGTGAAGCCCATAAGATGACTGGAAAAAAACATCCTTCCGTGTGTCAGTAGCTGTCTTTGCTTTGTTAAGTCTTAAACAGGTTTGGCCAATGAGCCTGCCAGTGTGATATGAGACTATTGCTTTTTTTTTTTTTTTTTTGGAGCACTTCTATAGAAAATTTTACTTTGTTCTCTCTTTCATGTGACTTTGACTGTTTTGACTGCAGGCTATATATTGTTGTGCAGGATTGGTCTGCAACACTTTGTCATATTGCTGTTTTCTTGGCCAGGACCTCCAGGAAAGAGCTGCTCAATCTTTGTGGTTCCAAAATGTCTGCCTGCCAATTGGTGCAGGTTTGCAAAATCTGCACAGAGCCCCTTTTCAACCCCAAATACTTGAAACAAACCCTTAACTTACATGTAAAAATGTTATTTTCACTGAAGTACAGTATGTGCTTCACTCAAAACATAACATTTCTTGAGACTGCATTCATTTCTACTGAGGCAACTATCACCGGAGAAATAGGTATCTGTCTTTGTTCTTTGGTTCTGAGGGATTGACTCAAAAACCTCATGCATCCTGTTGATGTTTGGGATCTCTGAATTTGTTTTTCCTATTAATCTCCACTGTAGCTGTGCAGGATGTA
The DNA here is from genome assembly GCF_902150065.1 of Myripristis murdjan. NCBI lineage: Eukaryota > Metazoa > Chordata > Actinopteri > Holocentriformes > Holocentridae > Myripristis > Myripristis murdjan. The sequence goes on from NC_043984.1 coordinate 20,648,460, forward strand.
TCTCAGCCTGACATTGCAACTCCTAAGTATGGTCAGTGAAAGGGAAAAGAAAAATACATTAGCAGACAACAAATCAGGACCAAAAACTTAAAGTATGCCACCAGCACCTGTTTTGCTGTAGTGTTTGGTTTAAGTATCAAAATTGTTTTAGGGTGAGGTTTATTTTCCTTTAAATGAGTAAAATAAGATAACAGCTTGTACCTACAAGGATGCAGTCTGAAGCGAGGAATGATAATTCATTGTTTAACTGATTTCAGAGTGCAGAGTTGATGTATACAGTGAATGCAGATATAAAAATGATATGAGGTTGGAAGACCATCAGGGAAGTATCTCACCACTCCTTCATCGTCAGATGAGTAAAACCTCCTCCCCAGCCTCTTTTCTTATGAGACCAGTCATCACTTCCCCTGAAATGGGAACTAATCCTCCCCATCCTCTCAAAGAAGCGATTACAGGCTGTAACAGATGAGATGAAGAACACAGCAGTGCTGTGATATGGACCTGCAGTCCACAGTACAAGGAGAAGGTGACATTGTGCTTAACACTCTAATTTTCGTTTCATTCAAAAAGACCTACAGTATCAAATGCACAGGAGTTTTCATTAAGTGCACCACAGTTTTAGGCTGGACCTCTCTGCAGGTTTCAGATAACGATAAAGGATATGACATCTAAAATACAGGGATTGAATGAGAGATCACTAACCAGGGATAATCATAAGTCCAGAATTGTTTCAGAACTAAGACACTGTAGTCAGCAGACAGAGAGAGAGAGTGTGTCCTTGTTGCTATGACCTTGCAGGAGCAGTCAAACCAACTGATTAATGATCCAGGAGTGAGAAACACACACACAGGCAAGCAAGTAGTTTGGCAATCAATTCATCACACTTTATTTTGTGTGACCCAAGCTGATGTGGTCACTAGAGAGCGGCACAATACACTCTCAGCACAAATGCCAAAGTATAGAAAAGTACACATACACACACACCATGGCCTTACCTGCTATGATCTCAATAGCTTCATTTTCACAGCAGCTTTATTACAGTGTGTAACTAGAGATGCTGACAGAGGATTGTGTGTGTGTGTGTCGATGTACTTTACTGGACTGACAAAACATTAGTGTACTATCTGAGAATTGGAAAAGGTTTGCTTAGTTCTGTTAAAATTGTCACATTTACACTGAAAATGAACATAATAAACTGGCAGAGGATAGTGTAGGAAGGTCAGGAACATGTTTAGGTGATAGATACAATGCTGTTTGGACATCCTGCAGATGCTTTACTGGGAAAGTGCTAGTAGGGTCACTAGGCCATCCCTATAAAGGCTTGTAGGTGCTGGTTGTAGCAGTCAGCAGTCTCCCTGGCCGTGAGAAGCTGCTGTTCACACCACTGAACCAGAGCCTGCTGCAACATGCCCACACGTGCACTCTTGAGCCGTGTAATCTGGAAGATACATGCACACACACATACGCACACACAAACCTTATTACAGGTATACACCAGGGAGTCTACAGGTATCAGAACATTGAATTTAAGGCTTTTAACAATATTTTCCAGACACATTTCCAGGAAATTTAAGACTGATTTTTATTATTCAAATAAGCATTGCAGTTACATATAAAGGTAAGCACTATACATCTGGTCCAGTGCAGAGGTAAAATTTAGGTAGGAATATGGCACGCTATTAAATAGATGGCTCTATGAACTGTTGTAACACTTTGGTTTAGATGAAATAGCAAGGTGCTACTGTAATAAATGAAATCATTACTTTTTTCTATGTACATAATCTGGTAAGTCTCTCTACAATTACATATGACAGATAAGTATACAGTGAGTTGGGCTAGTCTACAATGGACATTTTACCAACAAGGAAGTGTTGCAGGTAAGTATAAAAGCAGAATTAGGTTTCAGCTTAAGCTTAGGTGGGCTTAGAGTTTTATAACACTGGAAATGCTGACTCTAATGCAGAACAACTTGACTAATGCTGACTAATAACTTTTAAGGCCTAAGGTAGGTTGGGGGAGAGGCAATGAGAAATCCACAGCTCAATCATGTAGATGTTTTACCTCCTGTTTGGCCACTGTAGATATGTGATCAAACTCCTTCTCTGATGCTTTCTTCAACTCCTCCATCTGATGAATATGGAGAGCTTATCGTCATAATTATATATTTGGTGTTTATCAATGCAAACGTCTTCACATCAGCTTTCCCATGCTTCGACGATGTTACTGTTTCAACTCAGCAGAGCATTACTGACACCTACTGGTCATAAGAAAACGTGTTTTTTTTTTTTTTTTTTTTTTCTCTGGCTGTGGGTTGTTGTATATGTGTGGGAATGGACACTCACTGCAGCCTTCTTCACAGGTTTGGCTTTTTCAGCATTCCTGCTGGCTGTCTCCAACTCCACCAGTTTACAGGTTCTCCTGAACAGCATTTCCTGCATTCAACACAAAGACACACGTGTGATGATACTCAAGAAAATGCTACAGGGCCAACAGAAATGCACCGAAAGAAGGCTCAGATTGTGGGTAAATGCAGAGGCAGGTTACATCTGGAAAACACACATATACACACTGAGTGGACATCTCTTGACAATGCAGTTAATCCATGACAAAAAAAAAAAAAAATCACAATTTTATCAAGCTGAGTCTCATAATCAGTTAAAAATCTTGCTTTTCTTATAAAGAAAAATGTGCCAAAGGGATGAGAAAATTCCACTCATTTTAAATGCAGTTTCACATGTTTCAACCATTTTTCTAGGAACGAGTATAAGCATGTTGAAACGGGGCAGAGTAACATAAATCAGCCTGCTACCGTCAAGAAAATGAAACTTGATTCAAGAAAATATTGGAGACAAGTTTATTTGCAAATATGGAACAAGTGGGATTTTTTTCATGGTGTGCAGAAGCTGTGGGTGATCATGTCAGGGGTCAGACCTTCTCTGCTTCCTGGTAGCGTGACTCCAGGTCCAGGCCCAGCCCGAGAGTCTTCACGTTGTTCTCAGCTACACTCATAGTGTTTTTCTGCACATGCACAGACACACAGATGATGCGCCAAACATATGGTACAGAGGAACATAACTATACTTCTATGGAATTGCTACTTTATATTGTATACCTTACCCTCATTGAATCAAAGACCTCTGACAGCTTCACACAAATCCTGTATGAAAGAGATACTGTCAATTTGTCCATTTTTACTAGCATGTTTATTGCAAATTGTGCATAATGTACTGTGTGTAAATTTCATATGCAATGAACAAAAAACCAATACTATCATCGCCTCACTTGGAGAAGGCTTGTTTGTCAGGATTGTCCCCGGGTTCCACACAGAGTTGCAGAGCAGTGGAGAAATGTCCACATGCCATCGCTATTTCTGTAGAGGAGTGGAGAATGAATCAAGCTCCACCACCAAACCTTTGTCAAGCAGCACTTGCAAATAAATCAACGCATCTGTTATAATTTAGCTGAGGTGCCAAAGGATTGGGGTTTAGTACACTGGGTAATAAAACGAGTATCATAAAAATTTAGAAAATGACAAATCCCAATTCTGTGTGATCAGTAACTTACCTGACAGGATCTAAACTGCTTACCATGGTGAAGTGGACACACTCGGTACTCCCAACAAGTTAAAATGCTCAGAATTGGTACTTACAAATGTTATGTGATATGGATCTGACCAAACACATATCCACCAATAAATATCAGCTATTGAATCAAACCACTCTTAAAAAACACAAATTACACCAGTGGATTAATCACTTCTTATCCCCCGCTGCAGATTGTGTTAGTGGGAAGGTACTGTGGGAAAAATAAACCAGTTTTCTTACTTTGCTCAGTCAATACCACATCCAGGAATTTCTGTGAGAAAAAAAAAAAAAAAAACTCAGCTCAGAAAAAAGGGCAGTATCTGTGTCTGGATGTAAGCAAGATGGGGAGGACAAACATACAGGCAGACAGACAAACAAACACTCTGACTTGGTGCTCACCTCAACTGCCGTCTTGGTGAACGCAGTGAGAGGAAGGTTATGATCACGTTCAGTTTGAAAAAACACATCCACATCCTGCGGACACAATTATCATGCATTTAAAACCTCTCATAGCGATGCAAAGGTGCGGGGTGTGAGTTTGTCTGTGCAGTACCTTGTGACCCTCCTTCCTCATCTCCTCTACAGCTTGACTTAGACGGTTGAAGATATTTTTCCTTACTTTCTGATGGCCAGGGGGCTGCAAACACACAAGGCGCATATAAGTTTTAAAAAATGTTGTATTTTTGCAAAATAGAGTACTTAATAATGGAGACGTAGTCAGTTTCAGAGTTATTGCTCATACTCTCTTTCTTGTGAGGTGACTCTAGAAATTTTTGGCACACAGCACTACCAAAGCTGCTTCTGCTGAAGATATACAGTTCCACACAGAATAAGACTCATCCAGACAGGAAGTTAATCAGCATGAATGAAAACCACAATACTTTTTTCACCAGAGCAAATTCTGAATAACAATTAAGCAACACGATTACTCAGGATGTGTGTCATACTAGTTTGAGTTAGGTCTATGAGCCAAAGTGACCATTCTTGAAACTAAATACAACAAAGAAAAGCCAGCTAGAGTGCCCTAAAGTTTCAGTATAGTAGGCCTGCTTCCTTTCGTCAGCCTTACAAATCAAACAATGAACTGCACTGAATGTTTAGTTTCTATGAGGCAGGTCTTTCCTTAGCACAGAGCATTTTCATTTTAAGGAAAAATCTCTTTGCTGCCTCTCTTTGAATCATTATAACTTCAGGCAACTGCCAGGCCATCTGTCCCTAACTGCTAATCAAACATGTTCCAGCATGCAAAAGCAGATTTGAAGTAACGTACAACTGCATCCAAAACAACAAAGCTTAATGATGCATCATTAATGAGGCAAAGGCAAACGTCTATATGATTTACATGTCACTGAGTTTCCCTTGTCAGCATAAAAATGTGTAAAACTGATGACATGGAGTAAGTGTCCAACATAAGAAATTAATAGCATTCCATAGCCTGACCATTTATGATACACTCACTAAATTAGTGATTTCTTTTTTATTCTTCTTTGACATAAACAAGACTGTGAGGTCTTGTTTCACCTCCTCGTGCCAGGCTTAAACTTTCAGTTGGTTTAGTTGTGCAATTTCCTCTGCGCTCTTTTCCCACTGTGTTCACTTCCATTTAAGTTTCCTTACAGAATTTACTTGCATTTGTTGTGTGAGATTTCCACTACCCGCTACAATTAAGTTGCCAGGTTTAATGTGTTCTCCTTCACAAGGTATTTGGCAGATGAATCTCTCGCTTCTGTCTTCTGAAACAATCTCAATAAAGTTTAACAGCTTATTGGCCTTTACTCTCATAAAAAGAGGTTTCACACTGTATCCTCTCTTGCTTCTGGGGCACAACAATGGATTACAAAAAACTGTGAGGTAATTTTGTTAGTGGCCACTTACATCTCGACAAGTGAGGAAGATCTCCACAGCTTTGTTTTTACCGAGTGTGCTGTGAGAAGCAACCTGGCGGAGATAAGCTTCCAGTGCCATGCAGTAGGGCCGCAAGTCCTGTCCCATGGCCAGGAAACCTGCAGCAGAAAGAGGCCATCAACATTTTCACCAGATCACATCACAGATTACAGTGTAACTAAAGACAAACTGAAGAGCAGAAATGTAATATTTATTTTGATTTTAAAGAGAACTTCAAAATAGCTGCAGTATAAAAGACATTTTTGCAAAGGTACATACCAAGTTGTTTGATAACTTTAACAGATCCATTCACCTGAGCCTTTGCTGGAAGAGGGGGAAACTTGAAAAAAAAAAAAAAAAGAATGAAAAAAAGTAAGGCTTAATTGTAGTACATGCAATATGTCTTATGTTCTTATAATGGTATTTATTTAAGAAAAATATTCACATTTCATTTTTTGGATTAGATACCCTGTATGTTCATGAATTATGGTATGAGCTGCAGAGTCCTCCATAAAGGAAACACAGTTCACTTGTACACCAGGCATTATGGTAGAAGCCACACATGCATGAGCCAGCCATTTGTACAGCGGCATAGCAGGAAAAAGCTTGACAAATATTTTAAGTATAGTGGCTAAGTCAAAATTTTAGTTGAAAAGAGCAATTATCTTGGTCACCACACTCAAAGCATTTTGGTGTTAAAAGGTGGAGGTTTGAATGTCAACCTCCACCCTCCACCAAGCATTTAAATAGCCCCTTATTAATGACAACAAAAAAAGAAAGAGACAATGACACACAACAGAAGTTGCAAACTGAAGTTGAATCCCCAACATTATGTAAACATGGTATTTCCCCTAGGAGGACTCAGCCATACTAATTTTCTTCAAACCATTATCATCTCTAGGTTAACGAGTCAGGCGATTAAGACCACATGATGAAGTACTGACAATGATGCCTTGTATGCCAGGCACATCCTCCTGAGAGAACAGGTGCTGCTGTAGCCATTCAAAGTCATCATAAGTCCGGACCACATGGTACTCCCCTGTCCCAGATAGCTGGTACAGAGAATAGAAACAAAACAGACCGATATATATGACATCCAATGAGCCCGTTTTTGCAGAAATATAATCCATAAAAATAAACTAACCCATCTAACAGGTGTACTGGATTAACTTAAGAATAATGTTAGGCAATACCTGTAGCATGTAATCACCAATAAAGGGGGTCAATTTCTCACCTTTTGAGATACAATTACAAAAGTAAGTGTATCCTCATCTTGCACTGCCTCTGTAACTTTGATATTATGGGAAGTGACACTGAGAGTAGTTGTTTCTCCTTTGGCAGCCTCCTTTAAGTAAAAAAAAAAAAAAAAAAGTCTTAAAAAAAGTGTTAAAAGTCTTGCAGAGCCAATGAGCAATGAGATAACTGCAATGCTCTATCTAGATTGCAAATTTGCTTTAATAATAGGCAAACTAAATTGCAGCAGATTTCAGTAAATATATATCGCTGTGCATCTGCCAGGCACAAAGGCTGTCACATGATACTCAAGTTGCAAAGAGTAACCTTTCAGGCACAGAATCACACTTACCATCATGGCAGAGCCTGTGTGCTAAGATATGTTGTATCAACTCTCTGTGTTTGTGGAATGGGTAAATCCGCTATTATCTTCATAAAAGTGCATAAAAGCTTTAAGATCTTCTGTTTTCTAATGGCTTCAAGTGCACTCACACGCTCCAACTGCTGAGAAAGCACAGGATATCCTCTAGGTCAAAGTGCACACTGGTCCTGCAAGAAAGGGAGTGAAAAAGTGCCCAATCTAAAGTGCTGGCGCAGGGGAAAAGAAGATGAGTAAATTCTATTAGTCAGTAACTCAGAACCTTCGGCACACCCATACAGGAAAAGTGGTAAAACAGCCCCATCAGTTCCTAGCGGGTGAACACTGACAGCCCTGCAAACCTGTAAACAACCACTGGACTTTACAAGTGATCCCATAAAAGAGGCTGAATATATTGTTTTAGGTCATTTCCAAGGTTCAGTTCAGCTGAATTTGTATGAGGCACACCAGATACAAGACAAGATACTGAGTAAACAATTTATGTGAAGACTTTATTATCAACAAAGCACACCACGTTAACACAAAACACTCATACAGGATTAACTCCACACCCACCCACTTCAGCATTGGTACCAACGGCTTGTTTTTTTTTTGTTTTTTTTTAGCCTAGTAGAACTGCTCATGCTCCTCCCCTTCCCCCTCATGCCCGTGAAAAAAGAAGTCCACGACATCAGAAAAGTCAGACCTCTGAAAACTGTGATACTCATAGTGGTCCTCTTGATCCTCCCATCCCATCGGAAAGCTCCAGCGGTAGTGTGGCTGCTCCTCATCCATTTCAAAATGCATGAACAGGTCATCAAAACTGAATTCGAAGACGCTGGCTTCATGTGCAGCTTCCTGGTTAAAATAGTCATCATTCTGTTGGAAAGCCTCATGGCCCAACTGGTCATACTGCCTCCTCTTTTCCTTGTTAGAGAGCACCTCATAAGCTGAGGATCAAGAAAATGAAGCTCTTACTTTAACAACATTTGACATGCTGCAATAAAAAGAGCACCACTAGCAGTGTATTTCCTGACTTTATGTGGAAATCATTAATTTAGCAGGTCATTATGCAACAGAATTCACATCATTGTTGTAAATTATAACTTTCAGAGATGCACAGATAACTGTCAAGCATATTACAGCTTATATTATAATTTACCTTCGGCAAGGTTTCTAAAAGTCTTTTCTGCTTCGGAGCTCTTGTTCTTATCAGGGTGGTACTTCTTGGCCAGTTTGTAGAAAGCTTTTTTTATCTGTCTTTCAGTTGCTGTCGGTTCAACGCCGAGCGTGGAGTAATAATTCCTGCTCATCTCTGAGGAGGCAGGCTGAGCTCCAGATAAGCAGAGCAGGACCACTGCAGTCATCAGCTGGGCCAACATCCAGGGGGAGACGCCTTGCACTGCCATCCTGAGCTTTAAGAGAACACATAGGACTTACACACAGAGCAGTTTATCTGCACGTCCAGCCACCGTTTGCTTTGGCAGCTCATCATCATCATATCTGCAGGGCTATCACAGCAACACGTCAGCAGCAGCAGAGGTCAGCTGGCCTGTGCAGCTGGAGAGACAAGTGCACTAAAAATGAGGCACACACAGCCTGGCACTGTCCGTGAACCCAGAGCTGGACTAACTCGACAGTTTACTGACTAAACCAGCTAAAATGAAGGAGTTAAACAATCCTACTTACAAACCACAATGGCTCAGTGTATCAAACGCAGCTTGTTCCCTTTTCTCACCAACTGTGAAGTAGCATTGTCATCTGCCTCGCAATGCATCACATTACGTGGCAGAACTGGATTTTTAAAATTGTTGCTAGTCCAGTTCCTACTTACAGACAGGCGGAACACATCTTCCAGTAAAAACTAAATTCACTACCTCACCAAGGGCCTGGAAGGATTAAAAAAAAAACCCGCTCCGAGAGGAAGAAGTTCTTCCTCGTCGTCGTTAGCAGAGACAAAAGGTAAACAACTGTTTTCCCATTTCAGAGTAGGAACATGATGCAACACTAATTAGTGCATTGTTACTTGGAAAATGTGATGGAGGTCATGATTATATACCATTCATTAGGCTATAAAGAAGAGAGAGATGTTATGATGCTTTAGCTCAGAGGGAAACAAATGAATATTTTAGAGAAGGAAGAATCTTCTTTGCATGCATGTATAAAATAAAATAAAATTAAATTAAATTAAATAAAATTAAATTAAATTAAATAAAATTAAATTAAATTAAATTAAATTAATATTTGGGGGGTTCATGATACTCACTTATCTCCTACCCAGTTGGAAAATAGCTACACTCCTATCCAGTTGATGGCGGTAATGCGCCGCTATGTTGTTCACAAACCGCCGTTGGAAAATGGGACACCACAAACGGTTCAGTTTGATTAGCTCTTAATTATTCTGTGTCTTGTCTCGGGAAAAAGCCCAATTAGGCCCACAAGCCTTGAGTACTTTAATTAATTCAAGTCCTGTGGGTAGCGTTGTAAATGGTGGCGCATCAGCAAAGAAATGCAGAGAGATAGATTCAAATGACTGGTGGGAAAGTTGGATGACTTGGGTAACAATTAGAGTAAATTATTGTCAAGAACAGAAAGTTATCATTTTTTAATGTACTGCCAGAGAGGACTGGGTACAATGGAGAGCAAATTGGGTAGCACAGAAAACTGTATGCATTGCATTCATTTTATCTAATCTTATCTGTTTGATTAAGAAAATGAGTGGAAGTTTGAGATAGTTCAGGTGAAGTGAAACCATAGTCTGTCATTCAACAGAGAATATGGTGCGCTTAGTTCATATGGAAAACTATTTCTTTCCACATTTTTATCTTGTTAACGCAAATGATTTTCATTGCATTAAAAAATTCACAATTTGTTATTTGTTTGGTAATGTATTAGCGACCCACAGATGTATGATTTTACTGCTTTCACAGGATCTCAACTGTCCTCAGGGGGGCGCAACTGTAGTACTTATACTGCACATACACTCCAATTCGATAGGTGGCAGTAAAACACATTTTTAATTGGTTGTCAATCACAGGAAAAACACAAGAAGAAGAAGAAGAACACAAACAGAGGAGAGGAAGACGAAGAAGAAGACTTGGCCTTGAGGAATTGTCAAGTAACGACAGGCTGATTGTTGTTGTTGTTTGTGTAAATAACTGTGTATTACTCAGATTCTCGGAGGTAGTTCTGGTTTAATGGGAAGCTGTTCTCCGCATGCTGCTCCGGGTGCGTTCGTGGTAAGCCTACAACAACCTTTAACCTTAACCAGATAACATCAGCGTTAGCCAGCTAGCCAGCTAACATTGGCTGGCTCATGTTGTCAGCGAGCTAGCTGGCTAGTTTACAGCCACCAGCCTCACAGCGCGGCAAACTCGTAGATGTACTTACTCGGGATTTTGTTGAGGGAGTACAGTTTTAAGGAATGCGGTCGGAAATCCATTGTAGTTTTATACCATTTGAATCAAAGGGCTAGTTTGGGGTGCGAAAGCGCCGACTGTTGCTCAGCCTCCAATGTAAACAGCAGTGCTCGTGCTTCCTATTATTTCCATCTATCACGTGCCAGTGCCATAGCCTCCTCCGGTTGAACCATGTATCTTAATCCAGTTTATGATATGAGGGGCTAATGTCACTGCCAAGAAACTATTAGAGTGTACCCCAATAACAAAACAGAGGCTTCTACAGAAATGGGACAGTGTATTGAAGAGAGAAGAACTGCTTTTATTAATGGGGATGTTGACCTGTGTATGCTTAAGAGGAAGAAACTAATGTCAGTTTTTAAAGAGGAATAGGATGAAATATAAAGACAATGTAGAGAGTCAGCTATGTTCAGGTAATGGAAGGCTAGAACAGATCCAGTGTTATGATGGGTAATGAAGGGATAAGTCAAGATGTCCCACTGAAGAGGGGTATGTCTTTTGCTAATGACCTGAATCATTTCTACTCTAGACTCAATAACCACCCCTGCTTTGATGTCCTTACAGACATTTCTGATCACTTCATAATTGTACTGACAGGTGGAAGTAGCAGTTAGCCCAGCAAGAATCAAACCTAGTAGAGCACCTGGACCTGATGTATTAAGGGACAGGGTGATTAAATCATTTAGGTTTCACCGCACACCAGTTTTTACAAAATTGTTCCAGCTTTTATCGAATGAACACTGTTCCCAACACACGGAAACTCACCAATATCATGCCTGTCCCTAAGAAGCCACGAGTGGCAGAGCTTAATAATTTTGGACCAGTTGCATTTATCAGCATCCTATCTAAATGTATGGAGAGGGTTATAGTAAACAATCATTCAACATCTCTCAGTGAATGGTTTGACCCACCTCAGTTTGCATGTAAGAGAGGCTGAGGTACTGGTGATGCAACACTGACACTGATGAATACTGTTAGTAAATATCTACTGCTGTGTAAGAGTTATGCCAGACTCCTATGTTTAGATTTGATCTCAGCTTTTAAGTGCATGCAGAAACAAACTGATGAAAAGGCTTTGTGACATTAACACCAACAGCCATGATATACAGTGGATGAAAGAGCTCCTCACAGATCGACCACAGAGAGTGTGGTACAGTGGTGTTACTTCTGATAAAATCATCTTGACTACAGGAGGACCTCAAGGCTGTGTGCTCTCAACAGTCTTGTTTTTCCTATATACTAATGAAATACAGATTATGAATTAAACTTTTCAATTGTTTAAATATGCTGATGACATGGTGTTAGTTGGTCTTATGCAGACAGGGGACACTGTTCATCCGTCTACATATCAGTCTACTAAGTGGTGTGAAGACAGAGGCCTTTTTATTAACTAAACTAAGAGCTGGTTATTAAGAGACTGTTGAAGCAGTAGAGAAGTTTAAATACTGAGGAACCTTTTTTGATGGCACTTGTTTTGCACAAGTTTTACAGCTAACACAGAATAGATCTTTAAAAAAAGAATGCAAGGCTTGTATCTAAATCAGGAAACTGGATTCATATAAGTAAGGGAGTTTTAGAGACTGTTTACATAAATCTTGTGGAAACTGGTTAAACTTTTCATTTCCAGAAATATAAAAACTGCCAGTAAAATTATTGGGAAAGAGCAGAGACAACTAGGATGTATATATAAAAGGTGAAACAAAAAGCTGGGAATATTGTGTCTGATCCTGTTCATCCTCTCAATAAAGAGTTCATGAAACTGCCCTCGGGAAGATGCTATAGAGCCGTAGCAGCAACTGAGAACATTTACAAAAAGTCTTTCATACCACACGCAGTAACTCTGCTAAACTTGTCAACACCATTTGGACTGGAACTGTATCTGTTTTTGCAATTTATAATTTTTTGTGATTAACAGTGATGTGTTTTTAACAAACTTGTGAATCTGAAGTTAAATTTCCACATCTGTGGACAATAGAGATTATTATTACTTCACATCTGCTGTACCTTATATCACTTTTTCAACGGGTGTGTCTCTATTTATTTTTCAGATCTGTGAATAGAAGATTCCTCTGCTCAAGGAAATCCGTCATTTTCATGACCTGTTTACCTGTGCTTGTGAATGGTTGTCCAGCCACGTCAACCCCCCAGATACACATGAGTGCTGTTTTCTCATCAAGCTGGGCCGAGCGCCATGCCTGACCGGGACAGTTCCTACCTGTCTAGCGGTGGTGGGAGTGGTGGCAGCCTGGGTGACGAAGGTGGACCTGGAGCTAGTTTAGGCGGGGGCACGGGAGAGGGCAGAGTGGGTTCAGGGGGAGGTGTTGGGGGCAGCGTCTCTGGCTCTGGGGGAATGGGGGGAGGAGGGGCTCTTGGAAACGGCAACAGTTGTGGGAATGGCGGAAGCGGCGGGCTGGGTTCTGGACTGGCTTTGGACGGTGTCTGCAGGGACTTCATACGCAATGTTTGCAAGAGAGGGAAGCGTTGTCGCTTCAGACATCCAGACTTCAATGAGGTGCCAGACTTGGGAGTACAGAAGAATGAATTTATCTTCTGTCATGACCATCAAAATAAAGAGTGCATGCGCTCTAACTGCCGCTTTGTACATGGCTCCAAAGAGGATGAGGACTATTACAAGAAGACAGGAGAGCTGCCACTCAGACTCAGAGGGAAAGTTGCAGCACGACTGGGCCTGTCTCCCATGGATCTCCCCCACAGTCGGGGAGAGGTCCCTATCTGCAGAGACTTCCTGAAGGGGGAGTGTCAAAGGGGCAATAAATGTAAATTTCGGCATGTCAAGAAGGACTATGAGTATGAACCGTCAAGGGTGGGAGTGGGTGGTGTTATGGGGCCAGGAGTCAGTGGGATGGTTAATGCTGGTGGAGGGGTTGGTGGAGGTGGAGGAGGTGCCTGTGGAGGAATGGCAGGACTTGTTGGGGGCGGAGGTGGAAGCAATATGATGGGAATGGGCTGCCCCAGCTTGGGTGGCTGCCGAGATCCAGGTATCTCAGGAGTTGGGGGAGTAGGGGGTGGAGGAATGAGCGGCTGTTTATCCATAGGTTCCTTAGGACAACGTCGTTATGACAGGGGCTCTTGTTCTGTGTATGACCCCCTGTTTGAGAGTGGTCTGTTTGAAACGGGATCCCTGGAGGCTTCTGTGGACCACACTGCACTGCAGCTGAAGAGACGGAGGTTGGAGGGGTTGCGGCTGGCGGATGGGAGTGGAGGTGGGCACTATGAGTTGGGGGTCCAGGCTACCTTGCCACCTCGTCCTCTGGAGTACCGGTTCCTGGAGGAAGAAAACTCCCTGCTGAGGAAGAGAGTGGAAGAGCTGAAGAAGCAGGTTAGACTGAAAGATATCAAATTACAAAGTGATTGAAGAAAATACAAAAATGTGTATTTCCTGCTCAAATTTGTTTTTATGTATTTGTCAGGTTTCGAATCTTATTGCCACCAATGAGGTTCTCTTGGAGCAGAATGCCCAGTTCCGAAGCCAGGCCAAGGTGATGACACTGTCTTCCACACCAGCCCCCACCGAGCAGAGTCTGGCGCCCCCTGTGGGTGCAGTAAGCTCCTACAATCACAGCATTGCCCAAACCCACACCACCCTGAGCAGCGCTGGACTGCAGCCTCGGCCCGTCACCCAGCAGGACCTAGTAGCTCCCACGGGTGCCCCTACAGCACCACCAACTAATGCTGCCCCACCCACAGCCCCTCCGCCCCATCTCAATCCAGAGATCACCCCCCTCTCAGCTGCCCTGGCACAGACCATTGCCCAGGGGATGGCACCCCCTGTTTCCATGGCACCAGTTGCTGTATCTGTGGCACCAGTGGCAGTATCCATGGCACAACCTCTGCCGGTCATTACTATGAGCCATGCCACCACCCCAATGGTGTCGTACCCCATTGCTAGTCAGAGCATGAGGATCACCACTCTGCCTCACTAACTGATTCCTCGTCAGGACTTTATTACCCTTAAGTAAGGAGGGATTTTGAACATTGTCTCTTTTATGTGTTTGAGACTCAACTCATTACAGAGACCAGTAGCTTCTGACTACAGTTGCCACAGTGAGGTAAACTGATAAGCCCACCAGAGAGCAAGCAAAAAGACTTTTCTGTCCAGCTTTTTCAGTCTGTTCTGTGGCCACAAAACAAATAAATGTTTCCTTTGGACTGACCCATGAACTCAGCAAATGCCTATGTGCAGTTGGGGCCTTTTCAAACATAGGCACCAAAATAGCAACAAACTGAAAATATGTGAGGTCATTGTGTCTGAAGCATTCCCGTAACTCACACTGACTGTTGTGTCATTACAAGGAGATTTGGCAGTAGGTTCTGTTTATATTTTTGTGGGCTGCTCTTGTGTAAATTAACTTTGATATTTTGCTCAGATCAAGGAAAACAAGAATAACAACCACTCAACAAAGTATCTTATGTTGTCACCTTGTTTCAAACTGCTATTTTAACTGCTCCATTTTTTTTTTTCCATACTTATTTTGCTCACACAGAAGGGGTAATTAAGTTTTGAGCTTTGTAGAGGTTGTGAACAACTCAGACCTGTAAAAGAACAGCTGCACATGTAAGAGCTAAACATCCTACTGCTTGCCTTGTTTGGGTGGAGGCACATTATGTAAACATAACAAGAGCATACTGTGCCTCTTCACTAATATCCGTGTGGCTATTTAAACAAATGCAACTCGTCGTTTTGTAAACTTACAGTAATCACTTAGAATAATGTTAGGCAGGGTTTGCACACATGCAGGATTTTAGGACTGAGGAGAATGCTCGGTCTGCTTATGTAAAAGGTCTGAGGCAGCAGAAAGCATTGTCTGGCTCCAGAGTTACTAGTGACTGACAGGTTAGACTAACCAATGCTTACTGAGCTATTTCTATCAAATCACCTTCGTTGTCAAATCCAGTTGTTCACACTTAACCAGTCAAGAAGTTAACTTATTTTTTAAATAAAGATAATAGCTGACTGAGTCGCATCTGCCGCCCTAAAATCTAGCCTTTAATTGTGATTTGGCGCAGCAATACATCAGATACCTCAGGCCAGCGCTGACTGTGTTGCCGCAGCGCTGAAAGTCATGGATGCATTTTTTTTTTCCTCCTGATGGGCGTGTTTTCATTCAGCTAACGGAACTGGAAGAAAAGCACAACTTGCAGTCGGGCACTTCGGATCACACTGAAAGGCCTGCACCGATGTAAAACTGCTCCGATTAAACAAATTCAGCAATTGCAACGGCGCCATCAAATAAGATGAAACGAGTTCGGTGATAGAAATCTGGCGACAGCGCACGCAAAAAACAGCGAGACACGCGATCGTTAAAATAAAACTCAGATTTTTCAGGACATCGCGGGTTCCGGCCGTTCGTGCTTAGAACTGAAGAGTTTGATCTAATCGTAACCCATCTCTCAGCATTTGTGACCACTGAAGAGAACGCGATGCAAAGCGACGAGTCGGGGCCGAGCGGACCTAAGGGCACAGAGTGTCCGAGCGCAGCTCCAGAGGAGAAGAAGCCGCCGAGTGACGGGGACACAGAGGCTGCCAAACCACAAGGGATCAGCGCAGTTGCGGTGCTGTGGACATTTGGGAAGTGCCTGACTGCTCTGCTGCCCGTCTACCTGGCCGGATACTACCGGGTCAGCACCAGTTTGTTGGTGTTCGGTTTGATGGTCTACACGGGATGGAAACATGCCCGAGAAGCAAAGGAAACACGCCTGCGGTCTGCCATGCAGCTGCTCAGCAACGAGCAGGAGTACACATCGATGAAAGTGTCCAAAAGCAAGCGAGACCTGCCTGCTTGGGTAAGAGATGAGTATCCGGCGCTGAGAATAAGTAGAAATAGTCCAAAAAGCACCCACCCACCCGCACAGGACCCGCATGGACACCGGCCCTAGACTTATCAAATCTGTCGTGACCGAATGTAACCCGTTGCCCAGCAGCGGGTCTTGTAATGTACCCAAACAAAATAACAGTGTGTGGTATTCAGCTGTACTTTATCTGGTATCATTAACGTAGATTATGATACTTCATCTGCTATAATAGCATTATTACCATCTTACAAAATGTTCATGTATCTTTTCTGTGATATTTGTGCAATATCTTTCTAAAATGAGCTATTCATTATAGTTGTTAGGTCATGAGAGCGTAATTTGCCCATATTTAGGCAGGGGCTATCAGAAAAGATGAGTATGCAGGAAGTACCACTCAGTACCATGAGGAGGATTTGAAGAGCTGCTTTTTGGATGAGGTTTGGGCAACGATTTGAAATTGCCCGTATTAAAACAACACCTTGAATTTCTGATTCATAAGAAAAGGGCTTTATAAAGACTGGCAGTAAGCTGGGTGAGATAAACCAAACTGTGTGACTGATCTACTGAAAGCTTATTTGCAAGCCAATCATTCTGGAAATGTATGCACCAGAGACTGATATGCAGAAAACCCCCACATGGTCTTCTTATGATCAGGAGCCTCTAACCACACCCAAAATGGCTCCTGTGGCCACGCCTTTGAATAAATGGTGAAATCGATCCACTGAATATTGCGATTAGACACAACTCTCTCTGTCCCATCTTTCAGAAAGGGCATCCATTGTGCATGCCAAAGGTTTCCTCTAGCATCCATCACACAGTGGCTTTCCATGCAATATCAGGTGACCTGTCCCGGGTGTGTTGCTCAAGGCCAGTCCTTAGAGCACTGTCTTTGTTGCAGAGCTATCCTCACGTGTGGCTTTGGTGTCAGTGTAAAACACAGACATTAACATCTTTTAGTCTGTTTTAAATGACAATTGCAGCACTTTAGCTGGTTTTAGCTGATTTATGTAAATGTTTGTATAATCTGAAAGGGACACTAAAACCCTATGGAAAAAGGCTAGAGATGGCAGAGGCAGTGTTTTCAGCTATTGATCATCTAGAGTGGGCTAATATTTTCAGAACCACACCACCAATGGGTGAATCATATCCCTATACCCTTTTGCTCCATTTATATACTCGATTCTCAGTACCAGTAAAGATAAAATGGGCTGTCCAACGATTAGCTCTGGTTGTATGAGAGAAAAAAAAACAAATAACTGAGAACAGCTGCTGCAACAATCTCATCCTTTGTCCAAGAACTCAAAGAAGAGAGCAGTAAAAGCAGCTTGTTTTCCTATACCACTGATGCACAATGTTTACATGGCAACAAGTAAAAAACATGACAAGTGATGTAAAAGGTACTGTAATATACTACATCTTTATTTAATAATAAGTGCAGATAGCTGGGAGCACAGTAACTTCTTAACAGGTTCTATGTAGAATTTACAAAGCCTCATTTTTGTTTCAGGTAAGCTTTCCAGATGTGGAGAAAGTTGAATGGCTGAATAAGGTAAATATTCAATATTTTCCTATTTCACTCTCTAATTTCACTCTGTCTGACCCTTACAGAAGCACTGTTGTCCCTTTATTGTCCCTCCATTTAAACCACAGCAAACACACTCACAGCAGTTTATTCTGTGGCCCAGCTGTTGCGCTGATTGACGCTTCATTGTGTATGCTACATTAATAGCTGGTGTTAGCTGATAGATGGTAGCACTGCTGCTGTTGCCTCCATGTTGCAGGGAAAGGCCACACCCCCTTCCCTGTAGTCACTGTCTGTACTGCAGAGAGCAAGTCCATTGCCAGGCCACCCTCTCAACTTTTCCATTTCATTGCAGTCAGGCTCACAGGAAGGGGAGGGGCCATCCAAACCCGAAATCAAATCAAACTGCAACACCCCTTCCCCCCCTTCGCTCTTCCAGGCCTGAGTTGGCTACTAAGTATAGATCCCTCAGCCAAGACAGAAATAATGATCATGCTAACAGAAACACGAGGTTTGAGCGTCAGAGAGGCAGACAAAGCAGATACTTGAGGCTGACTCCTGGAATGGCAATCAGCAGAGTCCCCTGTTGTTCAGTCTTCATCCTCCAGAGGAGCAGGCAGCTGATGACTCACTCTCTACTTATGCCACACTGCAACCAACTATGGGTTTTTTTTTGTGCAGTGGAACCACACAAGTACACAACCACTGTTTCCGTTTTTAGAGAAACACAACCCTTGGGACAAAGAACAAACAAGTTTCTATAGTAACAGTAATATTTTGTACTCAGTGAAGCAGTGGCATGTGTAGAGCACAAGATCCATCATGGCATACGTTTTGTAACAGCTGAGGAAACTCAGCTGTTACAAAACTGGCTGCAGCTGTCTGTGTCATTTTTCATTCTTGGCATGTGGAAGTCAAGGCATGTGATAAATAGTTTTGTTAATATTTGCAGACAAAGTTTACTTAAAGACGTAGTCTTAGGTTTCAGACTGTCGGAATGTACAGTGCAGTGTACAAAATCTCCAAATTGTGACTGTGTCTGCTGGGCTTGCCTAGGTGTTGCAGCAGGTATGGCCCTTTGTTGGCCAGTACCTTGAGAAACTGCTGGTGGAAACCATCGCTCCGTCTATCCGGGCCTCGAGCAGCCACCTCCAGACTCTGAGCTTCACCAAGGTGGACATGGGAGACAAGGTGATGCCATAGATAACTTAATACATCTAATATCAACATCATAATTCTTCAGAAAACATTGATATCATTCACACTGGGAGAGAGACACGAGGCCGCAAATACACATGCTTTCTGTTTGCTACAGGCCATGAAGGTTGTAGGAATCAAGGCACACACAGAAAATGACAAGGGACAAGTGCTTCTAGATCTGTATATCAGGTGAGCATTCACTAATTATCCTTTTGATACAGACTGTAGAAGGCTTTTCAGTGGATGACATTTTTCTCCCTCTTCAGCTATGTTGGTAATGTCGAGATCAATGTTGAGGTGAAGAGATATTTCTGCAAAGCAGGAGTCAGTGGAATACAGGTAAGCTTAAATCATAATTGCTCTACTATAATATAAAGTGGTATGAAAAGAAATCTGAAGAGGCACTTGAGATGTATAGAGAATCTGCATTTAGTAATGATTTTCATAAGATATCCTCATTATTTGCCTGTTTCCAGCTGCATGGGATGATGCGGGTGATTCTGGAGCCTCTGATTGGAGATGTGCCAATAGTGGGTGCGGTCACCATGTTTTTCATCCGGAGGCCGGTGGGTCCATCTCTGTTCTGCTCCACTTCTCCTGTCCTAGTCACCCCCACCCCCCACACACTGTATTGATCTGGTGTTCTTTTCTTTTTATTGACTTCTCCACACATCAATCAACGTTCTTCCGTCTTGTTTCCTCTCAGAAACTGGACATCAACTGGACTGGATTGACTAATTTGTTGGATATTCCTGGACTGAAGTGAGTTCTCTTCAATCTCACTTCAGCTCAGTTATACATTAGTAACAACCCTCTTCTCACATTATGTTACACCTTGTGCATTGAATTAGACGTCCACACTTAAAAGTACATGTTGTACTCCATATAGCAGTGGGTTTTCACTCTCATGCCTCTTTTTCCTTTGTCTCAGTGTCATGTCTGATAGCATGATCATGGATGCCATTGCCTCCTTCTTGGTGTTGCCCAATCGCCTGACTGTTCCCCTGGTTCCAAATCTGCATGTGGCCCAGCTGCGTTCTCCATTGCCCAGGGTAAGACCTGAATATCAGGAGTGGGAAAGAATACTGAAAAGAGCACTGCTGAATTTTTACCTAAGTAGATGTAAAACTACTGGTGGAAAAATTAGTAGCTCAAAAAGAGTTAAAGTTACTGAGTCACTTTTATTAAAGGAAACATTGTTACATTTGATCCTTTTAATGTGATTTTACAAGGATGAGGGGACAGAATTCAAACAAGATTCTTTTCATTGGAAAAATTGTAAGTTGGTACTGAGACATAAATTGCACAATTGCACTCACAAAGCAAAGTCATTCACTGCAGATGATTCCACATTAGCCAATTTATGTTGGTCCAGTGTGTACTCTGTAATGAATTTGTTTTATGTTGTAGCTGTTTTATGTTGTAGCTCTCTCTTTCTCTCTCTCTCTCTCTCTCTCTCTTTCTCTCTCTCTCTCCCTCCCTCCCTCCCCCAGGGTGTGGTACGTATCCACCTACTGGAAGCAGATAATTTAGCCGCCAAGGACAGCTACATCAAGGGTGTGATGGCTGGCATGTCTGACCCCTACGCCTTGTTGAGAGTCGGCCCTCAGACCTTCACATCCCAACACATAGACAACACACTCTCTCCCAAGTGGGGAGAAATGTATGAGGTAAGGAGACGCAAGTATTTAATGTCAAGTTCAACATCGGCATCATCAGTAAAGCTCATGTGCAGATGTCGTCAGAATCCTGTGTTTGTCACGGATGCATTAGATATCATATTTCATTTCAGTGTGATTTGTAATTGGGGGGATTAGTTCTGTGAGTATTCATTGTCACTCATGGTAGATGTAACCAGCCACAGCCAATTTCCATTCAAATCCGTGTGCCAGTCTTCATGTCCTTGTGTGTGTCTGGTACATCAGGTTATAGTCCATGAAGTGCCTGGTCAGGAGTTGGAGGTGGAGGTTTATGACAAAGACCCAGACCAGGATGATTTCCTGGGCAGGTACATTCATGCAGTTCATGTCTGTCCATGTGCCTCTGCTGTATCTCACAATATCACAGTTCATCTCTCACCTCTCATACCAAAAGGGTGTATTAACCTTTCCTGAACCATAGAATCCTACTCTAACAAATATGGAATTTGATGTTCCTTTGTTTTCATACATTTGCTCATTTGTCTTAACCCATTCTATCCTTCACTCCTCGGCAATGTAGGACCAAGTTGGATTTGGGCATTGTGAAGAAATCCATTGCTGTTGATGATGTGAGTAAGCACAACAATCAGCACAGTCTTCAAATATGAAAGCAACCGGTTTCATCGGTGGATTATAAATGTGTGTCTGTCTTCTCAGTGGTTCACTTTGAAAGACGCCCGTTCAGGACGAGTCCATCTCAGACTGGAGTGGCTGGCCTTGCTGCCCAGCACCGATCGACTGGAGCAGGTGTGAATCTTTTATTTGCACTGATACATTACCTGCAGGCCTCAGTGCTTTTGTATTATCTAGCACTCTGTAGCTCTGTGCACTATAATCACTGTGAGGCAGAATAAATGTGTTTGTACCCAACCATATCTCTCCCAGATCCTGAAGAGGAATGAGAGTGTGACGAGCAAGACAGCTGATCCACCGTCTTCAGCCATCTTGGTTGTCTATCTGGACAAGGCTGAGGCACTTCCTGTGAGTAATTTTTTTCCCCTTATGTGTCCTCACATACTCTCAGCTCAGAGCGGCTTCCTGTGCGTGGTTAAGTTGAGGCACAGATGTAACTGCCATCTGTTTGACATTCAACAAAGTTGTTGCATTAACCACTAACCTTGTTCACGCCACTCCAGTTTGGACGGGTGTAAGTAACCTTATCCAACATCATTAAGCACACAGCATTTCCATGTTAATTTTGCCTCTCATGTTATAGTAAACTCAAAGGGAGATTTTAAGGGCAGGGCAGAGTGGTAGACTCTTTGGTTTGAAGCTCAGCCATTGTGGGTTTTTATCAGTGCAGATTTATACTTCCTTATAAAGGGAGGCAGCTCGGTTGCTTCCTTTCAGTTCTTTGTGCTGTTGCCATGCAAGTCTTAACCATTGTTATTCTAATTAACCCTGTGTTGGTCAGAATGCTAGGTGTGTATATTCACTGGCTGAAGAAAGTCTGTATTTTTGACAGGCCTTACCAATTACTGTGTATTCATATTTGTTTGTATCTGTGTGTGTTTTAGATGAAGAAGGGGAATAAGGAGCCCAATCCCATGGTACAGCTGTCTGTGCAGGACATCACTCGAGAGAGCAGGGTATGTCTAAAGGGAAAGCTGATTAAATACTTTAGATGATGCTCTCATGTGTGTCTATTAATGTCATTCTGTCATTGATAGATGCTGACTTGTTTTTATGCTTATCTATATTATACACTTACTTTTAGACTTGTTACACAACCATCAATCCAGAGTGGGAGGAAGCATTTACCTTCTTCATCCAGGATCCACACAAACAGGACATAGACATACAGGTAACATTGCATACAAGTAGTTTTCAAAACTGTAAGTTCTGACAGCCTTTCGTGTTGCAATTACTTTCTTTCAATTGATGTCTCTTTGGCTTTCCTTTGTGTTAAATTTACCAGGTGAAGGATGTGGACCGTGTGCAGACACTGGGTAGTCTGACACTCCCTCTTTCCCGCTTGCTGTCCAGTGCTGATCTTTCATTGGACCAGTGGTTCCAGCTGGACAAAGCTGGACCGGCCAGTCGCATCTCCATCAAGGCAGTGCTCAGGGTAATGGAGGATTGGACATGCTAATTAATTCTGCACTTGAACAACTACGATAAAATAACGCTTAATTGGTCCTCATAAGGATGATCTTCACATGATTCTACAATATGAAAACAGACACCTTGTGGGTGATAATTAAAATAGTGCATTGTGTTCCAGTTTTATTGGGGTCTCATCTGGCAAATTAGTCTGTTCACTAGTTCACTGCATTTGATTTCATTTGATACATTTCTTCTTTCCAGCATTGCTTTTTTTCCTCTCACCTTCTCTCATCCATTATTTAGGTCCTGTGGTTGGATGAGGAACATATTTCAGCTGATGTATCATCCAGTCTGGAGGCTGGACTGTCCAAACAGCGGCCCCAGGAGACCTCCCCACATCCCAGCTTTGCCACTGAGGTAATGAAGGACATTTGTGTGTTTCTTGTTGTTTTTCAAATGTCTGTGGATAATACATATACTTAATTTTAGGTGTCTGTTTTTTTTTTCAGGGACTACTCAGAATTCACCTCTTGGCTGGCCAGAATCTGGTGCCTAAAGATAACCTGATGGGGGGCATTGTGAAGGGCAAGAGTGACCCCTATGTCCAGATCAACATTGGGGGTGAAACATTCACAAGTCAGGTCATCAAGGGGAATCTCAACCCCACCTGGAATGAGATGTATGAGGTGATTAACAGAGGGTCTCTCATTGACTTCAAAAGCTGCCACTCCTCTGTATATGAGGCAAAATGAAAAAAAAAAAAGCAGTTTTCATAAAACTGTAGTGACAAAATAGTGCAAAATCAGTTTCATTGTTTGTAATTTGCTTTGAAATATGCTTATAATTGTTTTCTGTTTGATAGTGCCTCTTCAAGTTTACAGCTTTGTTTGTCCCTCAGGTGGTCCTGACCCAGCTGCCTGGTCAGGAGCTGCATATGGAGGTGTTTGATAAAGACATGGACATGAAGGATGATTTCATGGGCAGGTAGAAGCCTACAATTAAATATTTTGATAAGATTAATTTATTTTAAGGCGTATTCTAATCTCACATGCCCTTACATTCAGGCTGAAGATCAGTTTGAAGGACATCATTGATTCTCAGTACACCGATCAGGTGAGATTCATCAAAATTAAACAAACCTCATTATGTCTAGGTTAATTGAGGTCAACATGAAAGGAAAAAAAATTACATCCTGTCATGGTTTGTTGGTTTTGAGTGCATTTCTTATGTGGAGTGGATCTAAGTATCCCTGAGAGAGCTAGGCAAAGTCAAAATCATTACATGCATAATTCTGACCTATTATCGTCATCACATGATACATTTCTCTTGGTGGAGGGAGTGTCTCCCCGAATGACAATGCCTTTATCAACCTTCAGACAACAGTGACGGCAGCCTTATGCTGCCATCACTGTTGTCATTTGTCAAATGTAACCCTAATTTAGCATTTATGGGAAATAGAAATACTGTAACTGTCTGATAATCACTTTATGAAGATGAAGATATATCCACAGATATCTCCATAGTAGTATAAACCTTGCCAGGAAAAGTACCTTTAAGAATAACAACATCCGTTTTCAATCTGGAGACTATTTTCCCACGTTCCATCGACCAAAGTCACATCAATGTAGAACTATGTACATTCTTGCTTGAAAGGGTGCATGGGTCTCCAGTACAGACATGAAGGGCCGATGCACACAAAACCAAGCTTCAAAAGCACCCAAAGCATGTCTTTTTCAACATAAACACAAACACACACACACACGCACACACACACTGGCATGCTGCAGCTGCATCTCAATATGCTCTGTTGGGCAAAGTATAATATAATAAAAAAGATCATGAAATGCATCATGTCATGCTGGCTTCAATGTAATGAAAGGGACATGCTGTGGGTGCTTTTGAGGGTGTTTTTTTGGATGTCCAGTAGTATGTCCAGTAGTCCTGTAGTCATTCAAGCAATGTTGAGTAGCTCTGTGGTGAAGTGAGTGTGAAGATGATAAGCAGTGTTGATTGTTATGTTGAAAAATGCTGGTCAAAAACAGCCAACATTATGCTTTAGCACCATAACAGAACCACCATCGTTGAGGAAACTTTGCGTGTTTGTGTTCCTGTTTTTGGACCATACCCACAAGACTCTGTGTGTGTGTGTGTGTGTGTGTGTGTGTGTGTGTGTGTGTGTGTGTGTGTGCTGCTCATGTTTCAGTGGTATACTCTGAGTGATGTAAAGTCTGGTCGGGTTCACCTGGTACTGGAATGGGTTCCCACAGCCTCAGAATCAGACAGACTGGACCAGGTCAGTACTGACAAATAAGCCGTTAATTAATAGAGACTTCTTGAGTTGCTTGATCCAGATTCACTGACCGGTTCCTCTGTTTCAGGTTATTCAGTTCCATTCCAGACAGTCGTACCAGAACAAGGCGGTTCCCTCAACTGGCCTGCTGTTTGTATATGTCGAGCAGGCAGACGGCCTACCTGTGAGTCTTTTTTGAATGTTACTTAACAGCTGGCAAAGAAGGACGCTAAAATGAGCAATAATGCACTTTATTAGTTTTAAACTCATTGGGAGGCTGGTCCTCTCTTTTAACAGTTGAAGAAGAGCGGCAAAGAGCCGAAAGTGGGAGCTGAGCTTTCTCTTGGACAAACCTCCCACAAAACTACGGTAAAACCCCAAACCTCATTCAGTTAATGGTAGACTGTTCTGTGTTTCAGTGCACTTTCTATCATACTAACTGCTGTATTGTAAGAGTGAGTGACATAGATATTCATCAGTAATTTCCTCCAATTATGGTGTTCTTGAAGGTGTGTGATCGCACAACATCGCCTCAGTGGAATGAGGCCTTCCACTTCCTGGTTCGTGACCCCAGAGAGGATATACTTGTAGTTAAGGTAAGCTGGCTTGAGTTCTTAAATTAAGTTGAAAGAAAGAATATACGCTTGTACAGATGGAATAATGTTACCTACCTTAGTTAAGCATGGATAATAACTATGGATGCAAACAGCTGATGAAGACGGTCCACATGCATTGATGGAAATGCAAAGAACCTCAGGCTTCAGAGCTAATTGAGGCACCACCAGTCACATTAATAAAAAAAAGCTCACTGTCCTTTGCTTCTTTTATATCCTGGTCTGTTTTAATCACTAAATCTTATGGCACTGTAACCAGTCTTTAATAGTTTAAAATAATTTAAATAGTTAGGCGCTGTCTTGGAGCAACTTCTGTCTACAATCTGTCTACAACTGGCCTGCTGTTTGTATAGTGATCACCCAATAACGTACAACTTGAACAGCTTCTGACTCTGAGTAATTTCCTCAACTCTGTCTTATCTTTCTCCAGTTGTCCCACAGCTGGACCTTGCCCATTGGCTCCCTGGTGGTTCCTGTCCGAGACCTGCTGTCTGAACCACAGCTGGTCCTGGACCAGTGGCTCCATCTGGATGGAGCTTCACCTGCGAGTCAGATCCTGCTGAGGTCTGAACTCAAGGTGGGAGAACTCTCTGTCTCTGTCTCTGTCTCTGTTTCTGTCTCTGTCCTTCTCTTTCTCTGCATTTCTGTCTTTGTCTCTGTCTCTGTCCCTTTATCTCTCTCTGTTCCCATTACAAACTGATATGCAATAATGATAATATTGACTCTTGCTCAACTGCAGATGCTGATTCCTACTAAATGCCCCGGTGCCACTGAAAAGGCTAAACCCAGCTCTGCTTCAGAGCCGTCCCCTGCTCGGCAAAAACTGGAGACAGACAGGGTGCAGAGGTGAGGCAGTTAATCTTAAAACGCTGTTCTCACTGTCTTTTCTAAAGCTGCCTTTAACGCCACTCTTTGTGTGTTCAGGTCAAGCTCTGTGGACGCTCCTCCTGTGGAAACCATTACTCCAGTCTCTGTGTGTGAGGATGTTGATGTGCAGGAAGTTTCAGCTGATGTGATTCAAGAGGAAGAGGAAGAATCCCAAAGTCCTCCTGTAGTACAGCCTCCACATACTTCCCCAGACCCCAGCTTTGCCACTGAGGTGAGATTGCTTATAGGTTTGCAGCTCATAGAAGCAACAGGTGTGAGACCATGACATCCAGTTTGTCACAGCATGTCTGCAGGCCATTACGTTTTTTAAAACTGTTTTAGATTAAATTTCATCAATATTCTGCCTTAAGACTTAAAAAAAAAAAAACAAAAACATCTTATGCTTGAATTTATGAGGTCTTAATTTAAACATACACATTCTATGTAATTTCATTTCATATTTTTTATTTTACTTTTTTTATTTATTTTTGTAATATTTGTCAATAATATTTGCACTAGTCAACATTTCTGATCTTATGAAAGCTTTAATTTTTCCCTTAATGTTACCTGCTACACTTACCTGTTGGGATAATGCCTATTGTAGATTAACCCCACTCATGTTACACTTAATCTGCCATACTTACCTGTATTTACCTGTCTCTGTTTTATGGGAAAAATTCCTGATTAGATTTCTTACAGAGTCCACCTTGGTGTTTAACCTGAATTAAACTTTTGTAATAAAATTTCATAGAGTCTACTTTAATAATCTGCTACAGTATATTCCTAGCTAAAACTTCTACAGACATCCTGTAGTAAAACACAATGAAGCACCAACTTGTTGTTTAGAAATCTTCTTCTCAATGTCAGCCCCAGAGCTGCACACTACCGTGTTGAGTCTTTGTGCCTCTGTCTTGTAGGGGTTGCTGCGGATCCACCTGCTGGAGGCTCAGAGTCTGATTGCCAAAGATAAGCTTATGGGCTTCAAGGGTAAGAGTGACCCTTACGCTAAAATCAATGTCGGGGAGGTCATACTCAAGAGTCACGTGATCAAGGAGAATCTCAATCCAACCTGGAATGAGATGTATGAGGTACGGAGCGAGGGCTGGGAAGTTTACATTGCTCTGTACACACTTTACAAGAAGGGCATAACATGAATGTTGTGTGTTATTTAGCTCATCAGAGCTCAGTTGAATGTTGTTATGATTTTCCCGCAGGTGGTCCTGAGGCCTGAGTCAGGAGTGGACGTGCAGGTAGAGGTGTATGATAAAGACATGGACAGAGATGACTTTTTGGGCAGGTGAGGGCAATGTGTGGTGATGGTAGCCCTCCCTCATTGGCTTGGATACTTTTGGATTCATCTTCAGTCTCCTAGTCTGCATGCAGTCTAATTTGGGGCTAAATAATCTAAGGGAGTGGGGCAATGCCAGTTTTGGTTGCAGTTACCGGGTTAATGAAAGTTACCTGCTAATCTTTACCAGTCAAGTTTGATATGCTAGAGTTCATTTGCTTGTGTAAAATTAATGAAATGCAGAAGAAAGTGAGAAAAAATAATAGAGCAAAACAAAACAAAACAAAGGGGCTTATAAAAGCATCTCACCTCAGAGCAAAAAAAAAAAAAAAAAAAAATACATGATTAAAAGCAGTGCAGTTGAATTTGCTAACAGAAACAACATGATTTAATGACAGACATTAAAATTTGATTATACATTTAAGTTAATGGCATATCTTAAATTATCTTCCTCTGCACTCAGCCCGTCTTATTTATGTTTTAGTCGATTTTGTACTGTCTCAGCTCAGAGTGTCACAATGGCAGATTTTCATTAAACAATTATTGTGGCCAAAATAAAATGCATTAATGATATTATTGCGATATCTATAGAAAATCTGAAACAAAATAATAATAATAATGCTGAGTCTTTACCCACATCAGGAATGTGTGTGTGTGTGTGTGTTGTGTTGGGGGAGGGCGACAAAGTGAGAAGGGAAAGAAATGGAAATAATTTTACGATAGCTGTGCTGGATTACTTACATGACATTATCATTTGCGTATTACTAACATGATATCAATATTTCATTTTTAAATATCACCGTTATCATCATACCATGAAACCCCTAGTCTCAGCTTAATGTAGAGTACATTATTGTGTTTAACTTGGAGGTTATGGTCTGAAAATTGAAACTATGTTTTTTATTGGGAACAGATTCAGCATCAGCTTGGAGGATGTTATCCAGTCCCAGTACACAGATCAGGTGAGCTTTGCATCCTTCTCTTAGATTATATGATATATATTAAACTATTGTAACAAAGGGGCTGTGATTCAGTAAGTATACACCTCTGTTCCAGTGGTACACTCTGAATGAGGTGAAGTCGGGTCAGGTCCATCTGATACTGGAGTGGGTTCCAACAGTGTCTGAAACTGACAGACTGGAAAAAGTTAGTAAGACTTTCCTCATCAAATGTTTTTATTCCTCTTTCATCCATACATATATCCTCTCTATTCAACCAGCCTCTTTACCATTCTGAATATGATCCCATCCATTCTTGACTCACTGTCCACATTTAGCGCTGAATCTTTCTAACATGATTTTCATGTGATTCACCACCACAGGTGCTGCAGCTTCAGTCTGCCCAGGCTTACCAGAACAAGGCCGTTCCCTCTGCTGCTCTACTCTTTGTCTGTGTGGAGAGAGCACACTCACTGCCTGTGAGTCATTTGCATCATACATGATACAGTGGAAAAAAACATGAACTCTGTTAAATAAGACAGTAAGAGATGTTTGTAGTACTATAGTTTGATCTATAGTTAGATCTTATTGGAATGCACCAGTTACTTGTCATTAAACCTATCATCTTTTTAAGAGGCTGCTTGTTTAAAATAACAAAGAAAAGATTGTTGTAAAAAAAAAAAAATGTTCCCAGTAGCTGACTAGTAGCTGTTGTTAGCTTCTGTGATGCACTGTTGGAAGGCAATGTGCTATTTCTTTAATAAAATGGAAGTTGTATTTCCTCATCTCAGTATTGCATTCATGACAGACAATGAATTCAAATCATCACATAATCGAGTATCTCACACTCCATTGTATGCTATGTGTTTCTGTGTTCCTGCAGTTAAAGAAAAGTGGGAAGGAGCCCAAAGCTGGTGCTGAGCTTGTTCTTGGCGACACAACATACAGAACCAAGGTAAAACAGTTTGTTATGATATTAAACACATAACACACGCTCTAGCTAACTCTGTGCTGTTTGATTGCAGAAACCTTTCATTTAGGAACAAAAACTTCTGTCAGGGAAATGAACTCATACTTACCTAAAAACTTCTGTTGTTGAATGCCTGTTTGGAGATCATCCTATCATTTGACACTCCTCTGTTTCCGTCTACAGGTGTGTGAACGCTCCAGATCACCTCAGTGGGATGAGGCCTTCTACTTCTTGATTCGTGACCCCAAAGAGGAGATGCTCATACTGAAGGTTATTGAACACTCAGTGTTTTATGTTATTAACAGGCAGGACCTGAAACCTGCTGCCAGCGTCAGGAGCCTCTCAGGCTCTGACTGACATTCTCGCTCTCTGTAAACATGTCCTCATCTCTCCAGTTGTCCAGCGGCTGGGATCAGCCAATGGGATCTCTGGTGCTTCCAGTAAGAGAGCTGCTCTCTGAACCAGAGCTGGTCCTGGACAAGTGGCTCCAGCTGGATGGAGCCGGACCTGAGAGTGAGATCTTGCTGAGGGCTGAGCTCAAGGTGGGCGATGTACACATACACACGCACAGACATGATTATTTCCTTCGTCAGTGAAATACAGAATAATTAATGAGAGTTTTGTGGATAACAGGTCCTGAACTCTAAAATGACCGAAGCTCCCCAGGGACCTCTGACAGGTACAAAAGAAGAGGAACCGGTCATCACCACTGAGCAGTCATTCACAGCACCGAGCGAGGAGAGGCTAAGCTCTGAGCTGCCATCTGATGAGTGAGTGTGTTTATGTCTGACTTTTAATTACAACTGTATAGACTGTTGATTAATTGTGTTAGGTAAAAAAAAAGAAATCAAGAAATAATGACCATTACAGTTCACTGACAAATATAAACCCTAACCCAGCCTGCTATCCAGTATACCAATATACCAGCAAACATGCTGCTACAAAACATGTCCAGTGTAAAAGTGCAAATTCAAAAGATGACTATAACTATAATAAAACAGACCATCATTCAAGTAAAAGGCAGCTTTAAAAGGAGTGTTTTAGAGGACAGCATTGAGTAGGCTAGCCTGATCTCACTGGACAGGTTGCTTCAGAGCCTCAGGACGCTGATGGAGAAAACATTATCATGCTTTATCATCAGCCTAGACTGTTGAACGACCAAAAGAGCTCTGCTGAGGATCTCTGGTTACTCAGGGACTCTTAAGTGCTTCAGAAGCTCAGAAACGTAGCTGGCCACTAGATAAAAACATTCCTTAAAAGTAATCAATAAGATCGTTAAATCAATCCTAAATTGCACTCATAGCCAATGATACTAAATTGGGGAAATATCTTAGTTCCTGTCAGGTCTCTGGCTGTAGCATTTTGGGCTCTTTTTCATTATATAATATCTGCTTTACTCACCTGTTCTCTTCTAGCTTTTGGTACCAGTTACTTTTCAGGATTGTGTTTCCACTGCACATAATACCGGTGGATCCTCATTGGTCGCTTGTGGGTGTATTGACTAGTTTTTCCTCCCTCCTCCACCAGCGCACCATATGATTTTTTTTTTTTTTTTTATCAAGGATAGATTATCAGCTTTGTATCTGCATTTTTGTATCTGCAACTTGGAACCTCAACAGATGTGGTTCCAAAAATAATATCCAATAACAGATACTGCCCAAAATGTTGCCTAATGGAAAACCAAAAAAGCAGATACAGCTGAGGCAAGTAGAGTGGATGCCATGGAATGGAAAAGGGGCTTTAATAACACCACTGTGCATTGTCAGGTCTGGTGCAGTATGCAGCCAGCCTAAAGACCCTGATGCAGTGGAGAGGGACGCTGCAGCCACCATGGAAGAGGCTGCTGCTGCTGAGCCAGCTGCCATGCACGCTGACCCAGATGCCCACCCTGTTGCTCCGGTGAGTCACGGTGCATAACAGTCACTTGTTTCAGGTCTTAACTGTGCGTGGTCAGCTTCATAGCTTAAATGTGATTTTGCTCAGCTGGTGGAGGAGCCGACAGACGCAAAAGAGCCGACCCCGCAGGCAGTCACAGCAGCAGCAAAGGGAGAGTTTCAGCCGTGGCAAGTGCCAACAGAGGGGTGAGCTCTGCACTGAAGCAAATCACACAGAGCACACACAGCTTTCCCCCTTTCTCCTTGTTGCCTCAAAGACCCGTTAGCCAGAAAAACAGCCACAAATGAATAATGAATGAAACGCTAATGAAGGCTATATAGTTGAATTATGATCCTTGTGACTGCTGGAGAAAGATACTGTTTTTGCATTTATAGGAAATACTGGCTTTTTCTCTAGTTTATGCATTTTACAAAGAAACATCATAAAAACATGACTAAATCTGTACTCTCTCTCTCTCTCTCTCTCTCTCTCTCCCTCTCTCTCTCTCTCTCTCTCTCTTTCTGTGTGTGTGTGTGTGTGTGTGTGTGTGCATGCGTGTTAAAGTAGGACTGCTGTAGACAACCTCGCCCATGCCACGGTGACTGGTCTTCCCTCTGAGCCAGCAGAGCTCACAGAAGAACTCCAACCTGGTGAAGACCTACCACAACACACCAGCCCTAGCCAGGACTTCAGTAGTGAGGTGTGTTTGAATTAGCCCTTGATTACTAGACTTACGGTGGAATAATTGGACCCGTAAAGAATCCACAGATAAAAAAAAAGATCCAAAGAGTTATTCATCACCTGCATTTTCAGTGTGATGGAATGGACTGAGATGGTCTGAGTATTTTTCTAAAAGACAGTTGACCCAAAATACTAAAAGGATATTATCCCACTTATGTTTAGTGCAGTCTGTCCATCCAGATAGTTTTCCGTGTGATTTGGCAACCTCAGAGCTCAAACCTTTGATGGTTTGCGTTGACAGAAAATAAGGAAAATGTACATGTGATAAAATCAACAGCAGCAGCTTGTTTAAAAAACAAGTACGCCATAATTGGCAGCCCTTTGGGGGCGGGGAGTTTTGTTTAGAACTATTTCCTGTTGAAGAACACACGCAAACTGTATTGCTCCACCTGTCATTCGTGCCGTCATTGTGTTCCTCAGCAGAAAATAGTTCCCAACAAAACTCTTTCCCTTGACAGTTGTGGATCATTGGGGGTATCCGTGTCATAGTTTTTGGAAAGAGTTGCTGCTCCACATGCACATACCCATCTAGCCCCATTATATCATATATATAGATAGGGAAGAGCATGGCAGACTGTAAACCTCACCAAATCACACAGAAACTATCTGGAAGTATAGATTGCACTGGGCGTATGTGTGACAATATCTTTATGTTTTGGGTGAATTCTCCCTTTTTTAATAATAAACATGAATTACCGAGGCAGCTTAACTATTGCGCTCTCAGGCCCCTTTCGCTTATTTTTGTTTCCTATCATCAGATCATAAATACACACCACACTGTGAAAAAGACTCACCCGCTCTTGTGAGACTTTACACTGACCAAATAGTTCATGAGTCAGTGTGAAAGTGCAAGGCAAGAAGCAGCACAAGTGGTACAGTTGTTCCTGAATCTCTGTCCTGTAGGGGGTGCTGAGAATCCACCTGCTGGAGGCCCAGAGTCTGGTCGCCAAGGACAACCTGATGGGGGGCATGGTGAAGGGCAAGAGTGACCCTTATGTCAAGATCAATATTGGTGGGGTCGCATTCAAGAGTCACGTGATCAAGGAGAATCTCAACCCAACCTGGAATGAGATGTATGAGGTACGGAACATTCTGGTCTTGTGTGTGTGTGTGTTTGTGTGCATGTGTGTTGTTGGACTGGATTGCATACAGATTTATACAGATTTCTGCTTCGTTCTGTGCAGGTGGTTTTGAGCGGGCAAGGTGACCAGGAGATCCAGTTTGAAGCTTTTGATAAAGATTTAGACGCTGATGACTTCCTTGGCAGGTGTGTGCTGCATGTACCTCTCAGTGTTGTTTAATCAGTAACTTAAAGTTAATGCTCAAGATAAAAGGTGGAACGTAGCATAAATTGATCAGTGGAATGGGACAACTGTAACTAACTTTTCATAAATGTGTCTTCAGATGTACCATAAATAAAAAAGAGTATGTTTCATGCTTTCTTTACAGACCCAGACATTTTAGTCTTAAGTCTATTTCTTGACTGGATTGAAAACTCTCAGATTATTTGGCTCAGAGTGGCAGACATTGTCTCAGGTTGAAGAAACAAAAGGACCAGCATGTTAGGACATTTGCCCAGTTCATGTTGACACTGCTTTCATGTGTTTTAACACTTCAGTTTTGATAAAATGAATCCTCTTATTCCCAGCAAAAATAGTCCCAATTCCAGTGGTGTCCCACTGTTGCCACAAAAGTGGATACTGTCTTGAGATACTTTTTTTAAAGAATTGTGTAGTCCATTCAGTTGTGATGAGCACTCTAATCTCTCATTAACTTTAAATAGGTTTCAAAATATATGATTATGCCCAAATTATCATACCAGATTATCAGTGTGCACAGTCAGTCACATTTTTCCTAATCTACAGGAAGATCAGTAATTTTGTCATTAGCTTGTAAGACAAAGCCAAGTTTTCTTAAGTTTCTAACTGTGTGAGTTGTGGTAGTGCAGGTAAAATTCTCATGTAAATATAGAAAAATGTGAATTTGATTATGGAAAACGTGAAGTATCTCAAATATCTTAAGTATCTGACTTTAAAAGATGATAAATGCTGTAAAAAATCTATTGTTTTTTTTTCTTCTTGTTTACAGATTCAGCATTAGGCTGAATGAGGTTATCAGGTCCCAGTACACAGATCAGGTTAGTCAATGATTCATAACTTGAAATCATGCCAGTTGGTTTTTAAGCTTTGTTCTGTTGCACTTGCACTTCCTTTTATTTTCCAGCCTGTGTACATTGTGCAGAAATGGTGTTGGCCTGCCCCCTGTAAATGACATTGACTCTGTTTCAGTGGTACACTCTGAAGGATATAAAGTCTGGCCGGGTTCACTTGATACTGGAGTGGGTTCCTACAGTCTCAGAGTCAGTCAGACTTGACCAGGTCAGTCTTCACCTGCATGTATAAGCCTTTCTCACTCTCTAGTTTTATCGTCACCCTCTCTCTTTATTCAAATATTTTCCAATGTGGAATATTTATATGGTTTTAAAAAAGCAGCTCTCTGGCTAATGCCTGAGTCACATTCCAGCTGACACACACACACCGGGCACATGATACACACTGCAGCAGATTTGTTTGTTGCAGGCCTAATTGGCTCTGTTCCATGTCTCAGGTGCTGCAGCTCCAGTCGCTCCAGTCTTACCAGAACAAAAGCGTTCCTTCTGCTGCTCTGCTTTTTGTCCACTTGGAGAGAGCACATTCACTGCCTGTGAGTCACCCACAGTCGTTCACCTTACCATGATTTGTTTTGACATCTCTGTGTTGTGATCAATAAATCCCACATACTCTGCAGCAGGTTACAGAATGACTCGGCTCACCTGGCTTGGTGAATAAAACATGAGTGCTTTTCTTCTTTCATAGCTGAAGAAGAGTGGAAAGGAGCCCAGAGCAGGAGCTGAGCTTGTCCTTGGTGAAACAACGTACCGAACCAAGGTCAGACTCTTGATGTGTGATGCTCCATTCTCAGTCTGTCTGTGGTTAATTAAAATGCTAATAACTGTCTCTTTTCTCAAATAATCATCTCTCTCAAGGTGTGTGATCGCGGTGTCTCTCCTCAGTGGAGTGAGTCCTTTTACTTCCAGGTCCGTGACCCCAAACATCAGATGCTTATCATAAAGGTGAGAGTTTTGATTTGAAAAGTTCAGCATCTATGCTGTTGATCTCTACACTCGTTTGAGATTATAGATTATATTACACAAATTTAGCAGCGTTAATATCATAGTGACATTTGTGGTCTCTGATATTGTAGTTGTCCAGTGCCTGGGACCAGCCAATGGGATCTCTGGTGGTTCCTGTCAGAGACCTGCTGTCAGAGCCACAGCTGATCCTGGACCAGTGGTTCCAACTGGACGGAGCAGCACTTGAGAGTCAGATCCTGCTGAGGGCTGAACTCAAGGTGACAGAACAAACACATTCACACACGCACACTCTCTTAGTACTAGATTAGTACTCTTAGTATTAAATGCTTGTTAAGTATTAACAGCATGTTTTTATCCAGTGGATATTTGTGTTTTCATAGATTCTGGCGTCCAGAATGGTGGACATGATAAGTGCAGGCACTCTGCCCTGTGCAGCCTCTGGCTGTGGATCTGGAAACGGGCAGGTGAAGTTGTCTCTTTCCTACGCCTCACAGGAGGAGAGGCTCGTCGTCATTGTCCATGCCTGCAGGTGTGCCTCCTCAAATAGTGTACCACAACACTTCATTTTGTCATATCTCATTCATAGTAAAGATGATATAGGGAAACCCAAAGTCATAGTGCTGAAAGGCATGTCCTTTTTTTCTTTTTCTAACAGTTCATAAAATAAGAAAAAACTTTAGAATTGAACAAAGTGAGGGTATCATTTAACAGCCATCCACACAAAGTCCGTCTATGCTGTCTGTGTACTTGTGTACTATGGCAGCTTTATTAATGTGTTTTTACAAGCAAGAGCTCCCAACCTTTTATTTGGATTGTTTAACAGCTAAAATGAAAAATGGACAGTGCACACTTTGCACAATACCCGTAACTCGCTAAATGAGTTCAGCAGTTTTAGCAAAAGTCCAGGTGGGATCCACGATTCATTTTTGTAACATCTGTTTATCGCTGCTGCTGCAGCAGGATCACATCGGCCATGCACAGCAAAACTTTGCACCTCAGTGAAACATGGAACATACAGGCCATTTTCAAACACTGGTTAGTTTTTATTTCATACAGCCACCAATGACAGCTTCTCACTGAATTATTGGCAGTCTCTCAACTAATTGGCTCACAGTGTAAACTGATTGACTTTAGGCCATATACAGCACATGTACATCCTATATCATTTAACAAACTGATTTGCCAGGACTAAGGACTGGTACAAAATAAAGAAATTATGTGGTTCCTTCTTGTCTGTTCCAGTTATTAACAAACCTGTTCCAGCCTCAAATTTCATGCAGGGGCTATTTTACATTCAGTTCTTTTATCATTGACATGTGTCAGTTTGAGAGTTCGACTTCGACACTTCAATCTGATATCTCAAAACATAAAGAACATACAGTTTTGGGGCACAAAAATATTTAACATTAGACAGTATACTATAGGTCATGGACTGAAATATAATGTTCTCATGCTTAATTTTGTGAAGCTACATATTCTAATGCTTTCTGTTCCTTCGTGCAGAGGTCTGTTGTCTCAAGGTAAGGATGGAGTAGACAGCTATGTCTCCCTCATGCTGCTGCCAGACAAAAGCAAGGCCACCAAGAAGAAGACAGCTGTGAAGAAGAGAGACCTCAACCCTGAATACAATGAGAGGTAACTGCGTAACTGATTGTATTGGCTATTCCTAGGCCTGTCAGTGTCAAGGCCTGTGTGTGTGTTTGTCTCATATTCAAATCTAATCCTTCATAATGTATTGATTGTTTCTTTAAGGTTCGAGTATGATCTACCTGTGAAAGAGACAAGATTCAGGCGCCTCAGTGTGTCAGTGAAGAACAATTCTTCCTCGTTCAGGAGCCGAGACGTCCTTGGACAGGTTAGTTTGAGACTGAACCTCCACCTGCATTTGCTAGACTGAGGACAGACTGGAAGACTTCTGAAATCCCTACTGGTTTTGAAAATCCATTACCACATACACACACACACACACACACACACAGAGTGATTTTTGTGCTGCCAGTCAAGGATGGGACATTACATACCTCTGTATAACTAAGATGATTTTGCTGACTGCTGAACTGTCATGGATGTCAGGACCTAAGTGAAGTAAGCATTAATATGCACAGAACAAACAAACAAACAGAGAATATGGGTAAATCCATGATAGGATAGATGCAGTCAGAATGCATTGTACACTTAGAGCTGGACGTCAGTGGCCCTTATTGGGGAAAAAAGATATTGTTAGTTGGGTCAATAACTTACATGAATGAATAAATGAATGAAGGCTTTATTTTGAACATGTGAAAATCACAATGCCAAAACAATACAAAATAGTTGAAACAACAAAACTATGATGGCGACACGTCCAAAAAGGAGAAGGAAGAAGTGTATGCTTATTAAATCCTACCCCTTCTCCACTTCTCAGTACCACTGCGTCAATTGACTTCCATACATATTAACCAAATTAACAGATTTTAAATTATATAAACATACACGCATAAACAAACATATTTACATGTACATTTTTTACCAATAGTAAAAATAAAAAATGTGAATAAACAAAAAATATTCACATTATTTATTTTTACTATTGGTACATTCATTGTTAGACAGAGATTCCCAATGAAATTTAAGGACATTACAGGAACAGACTGTCAGCTACTCACCCTTGTATGAGTTTAAAAGCAGGTGGAGCGTCTTTGTCCATTCAACACACAGGAAGGTATTTAGAACAGCTCTTTCCAAAATAAGCCTTCGCCAAAACAAGTAATGTCAGTGGGTAGCTTTTTAGAGTCATAAAAAGGACAAAAAATGACACCAGGGTCAGAGCAGCATGATTGAAGTCCTCTGAAGCCAATAATATTTGTAATATGTATACTATTATGTACTGCAAATCTTCGAGGTAGCCTTAGATAATGACACAGTTTATGTAAATGCAAGCAATATGTTCACACTTTGCAAGTTCTTGTCAAGCAGAACCGACCACATTGGCCTGACTATCCTCCAGCTTTAGCAGTGTAGTGACTCTCACACTTAACAAGGGTCAAGGAAACTCAGAAGAAGAAACATCGCTAATACTGGTTAACATGTCATCCTTGATCTTTAGGTGCAGATTGAGCTGTCCCAAATTGACTTGGATTCCGGTGTCACTGAATGGTGAGTTTAAAACAGGAGGTCACAGCCTCAGAAAAGAGACTGAAGCTTCCCCAGACTGCAGTAACAGCTGACTGATGATTTACTTCTCTGGCTGTTTTAAAGTAATAGTTGTTGCTCTCTTTATCCAGGTTTGATCTGAAAGATGAGGCCGAGTAGTGGATCTGTCTTCTGATATCATATTATTATTATGATGATGATGATGATGTCGCCTTGGCATTGTGCCACTGCTGCAATTCACGCTGATGCCTTCCCTTCTACACTTCCAGAAACCACTGTGGCAGCCTTACCTGCATTCACCTGTTTTTCTGCCTGTTAATGTATACCATAGAATTAGATTGTACTGTATATGCACACACATCAATACCCTATATTGATATATTCCCCTGTCAGTTCCCTCACCAAAGAGACTTACTGTAGGCTGAACTACTTTGTTGTGATCAAGATGAAGTATGAGTTTGATTGAAGGATACTTTTTTTTTTTTTTGAGGAGATTGGTTAGGCTAATTTAGTATACACAGGCTGACAAAAAGTAATGCCACATCCTGTATGTTGTTGCATTGTTTGCTTTTATTCTTCTTGCAAAGAATTGGTTGACTTTTTTTGTTTGTTTCTTTTACCACTTAATGCAAATGCCATTTCAGTATTTTACATCTGTCTCATGACAGGTTTACGTTTTATTTCTTTTATGTTTCACAGCACTTTGCTTTGTCTCTCAATGCTACATTGACATGTTTGAAAATAATGGACTTTTATATTTTTTTTTTCTACAGTTGAGACATGTAGCCTATTTGTTATTATGCCAACATTAAGTTACAGTATGTTTGTCATTTTTGTGTATATTTGCAAGGATTATGGTTTGCATGGGATGTAGGCTGTTGTTGGTGGGAAGATGATTGTATAATGACAATAAACAGATTTTGCACATGTCAGCCTTGGTCAGCTGGTTTGTACAGTCACAGTTAAAAATTGGCAATTCAAAATTATTTTTTTGTTTATTGTTTACAAGGAAAACTAACAAAACTAAATTCTTGACAGTTTAATCTTTATCTTCAGGTGTGTTTCCTGCATTAGGTTCCTTGTTTTAGCCATTTTTGTGTCTGAAGAACTTTCAAATGTGCTGGCTTTATATAGACACGAAGCTTGACAACAAAAATTGTGTCTTTTAATAAAAAGAACGACCTTCATCACTGGTACCAAAATGACCCAATACTCAAAATTTCTTATGTATTTTTATGGAACCAATCAATTTTAAGTTTTTAATGGCTTTTTTAGGATTTGTTTAGTATTTTGGCTGGGACTGTACTAAAAGAAATTGCACTTGAAGACCTAAGAGTGATTTGTTAATGCAATATTTCACAAATGTATGGGGTGTCCTTTATTTTCATGACTATTTACATTGTAGATTCTCACTGAAGGAATCAAAACTATGAATGGACCCATGTGGAGTTATGTGCTTAACAAAAAAAGGTGAAATAACTGAAAACATGTTTTATATTCTAGTTTCTTCAAAATAGCCACCCTTTGCTCTGATTACTGCTTTGCACACTTTTGGCATTCTCTCGATGAGCTTCAAGAGGTAGTCACCTGAAATGGTTTTCCAACAGTCTTGAAGGAGTTCCCAGAGGTGTTTAGCACTTGTTGGCCCCTTTGCCTTCGCTCTGCGGTCCAGCTCACCCCAAACCATCTGGATTGGGTTCAGGTCCGGTGACTGTGGAGGCCAGGTCATCTGCCACAGCACTCCATCACTCTCCTTCTTGGTCAAATAGCCCTTACACAGCCTGGAGGTGTGTTTGGGCTCATTATCCTGTTGAAAAATAAATGATCGTCCAACTAAACGCAAACCGGATGGGATGGCATGTCGCTGCAGGATGCTGTGGTAGCCATGCTGGTTCAGTGTGCCTTCAATTTTGAATAAATCCCCAACAGCGTCACCAGCAAAACACCCCCACACCATCACACCTCCTCCTCCATGCTTCACAGTGGGAACCAGTCATGTGGAATCCATCCGTTCACCTTTTCTTTGTCTCACAAAGACACGGCGGTTGGAACCAAAGATCTCAAATTTGGACTCATCAGACCAAAGCACAGATTTCCACTGGTCTAATGTCCATTCCTTGTGTTTCTTGGCCCAAACAAATCTCTTCTGCTTGTTGCCTCTCCTTAGCAGTGGTTTCCTAGCAGCTATTTGACCATGAAGGCCTGATTGGCGCAGTCTCCTCTTAACAGTTGTTCTAGAGATGGGTCTGCTGCTAGAACTCTGTGTGGCATTTATCTGGTCTCTGATCTGAGCTGCTGTTAACTTGTGATTTCTGAGGCTGGTGACTCGGATGAACTTGTCCTCAGAAGCAGAGGTGACTCTTGGTCTTCCTTTCCTGGGTCGGTCCTCATGTGTGCCAGTTTCGTTGTAGCGCTTGATGGTTTTTGCGACTCCACTTGGGGACACATTTAAAGTTTTTGCAATTTTCCGGACTGACTGACCTTCATTTCTTAAAATAATGATGGCCACTCGTTTTTCTTTAGTTAGCTGATTGGTTCTTGCCATAATATGAATTTTAACAGTTGTGCAATAGGGCTGTTGGCTGTGTAGTAACCTGACTTCTGCACAACACAACTGATGGTCCCAACCCCATTGATAAAGCAAGAATTCCACTAATTAACCCTGATAAGGCACACCTGTGAAGTGAAAACCATTTTAGGTGACTACCTCTTGAAGCTCATGAGAGAATGCCAAGAGTGTGCAAAGCAGTAAACAGAGCAAAGGGTGGCTATTTTGAAGAAACTAGAATATAAAACATGTTTTCAGTTATTTCACCTTTTTTTGTTAAGTACATAACTCCACATGTGTTCATTCATAGCTTTGATGCCTTCAGTAAGAATCTACAATGTAAATAGTCATGAAAATAAAGAAAACACATTGAATGAGAAGGTGTGTCCAAACTTTTGGCCTGTACTGTATACAGGCCAAAAGTGTGTGTGTATATATATATATATATATATATATATATATATATGTACACACACACACACACACACACACACACACACACACACACATATGTATATATAGCCTGTGTGTGTGTGTATGTGAGTTGCTAAGTATGTGTATACATATAGATGTATAGATACTTACATAAATATACATACATATATTACTGAATTAGAAAAGAAACACATTGTGTTTTACCAATACTTAGGATAATAAGGTGTTTATTTTCTCACCATTGCCCAAATCACTTCCACTAAGTTTTCAACACAAGATTAAACCAAACCATATGATTTGGTCCGAGCACAGTTAAAAACTTTGTCACAAACATTTGCAACATTTGTGATCATTGGCATGAATTTAAATGTCCTGTGGCCAGCCTCGGCGTGTGCCATACACCACCTAGTGCTCAGAGGAATATTACACTTAAGCATAAATCCTTCCACCTTTCTGCGTGCAGAAAAATATCTGGTGAGCAAAATATGACCATTTATTTCTAAATCATGGATAAAAAACAAACAAACAAACAAATAAACAAACAAACAAACAAACAAAATAAAAACAAAACTAATGAGAGTGTTTCATGTTGTTGTGGTTGTTTCCCCACCCCCCTCAAGAAGTGAAAAACTCGGCGACAGTTTCGTTTTCATTTCTACTCTAAGGAAGAGTGAGCTGCAGTCGACGCTAGGTGACATGGAGTAAGTAAGCCTCTTGTAAATCAAATTGCTTCGGCTCTCTGTGTGTGGTTATTCAGCAACAAAACTCATTTTAGTGAACAGAGTCAAAAAAAAGGCTGAACATGTGAGGCGTTTGTTACCATACAATCTAAAGTCTGTGAACCAACTGGCAAAACCGAAAGTAAAATAGAATCGAGCGATGGCAGCCAACTTCTTCAACATATCACCAAAAATTGACGTGATTCCCACATAAACAGACTAATAAGTTAAGGGAAGCGCCCAGTTGACGTTGTAAATGTGAGTTTGACACCTGAACTTGTTTGTACAGTTGAAGTCGTGAACACATCACGCTGTGGGGAATTTCAGTGTTGCAAATGTGTGCTGTGTTTCATTAAAGGAACAGCACCGTCAAAATGTCAGCTGAGACGGATGAACAGTGGTTAAGTGAGACGGAGGTGGATGAGCCAATGGACGTGAGTTATCGAGTGTTGTTTTCACTTGTTTTTGAGCACTTGAAGAGTAACACCGCTATTTAAACGTCATCATCATCACCATCATCATCAGCAATAAAATCATGTGTTAGACCTATAGCTGTTAAAAAACACACACAAAACAGTCATCTTTACTCAGTATGAATAGCTGCTATTTTTCAGATTATAATTATCTGAAGTCAAGACATATCTCAGCTTGAAACAGATAAATGTTCTCTCTCTCTCTCTCTCTCTCTCTCTCTCTCTCTCTCTCTCTCTCTCTCTCTCTCTCTCTCTTTTTCTTTCCTCATGGGTTGTGTAGACCTCAAACAACGGTCAAATTGATCAGCCTTCAGCAAACCATCAAGAGTCTGCTGATGAGGTAGGTTTCTGTTTCTGTCCAACATCTAATGTTGTGATAACAGTTGTTCAAATGGATTTAGCAGGCAGCTGAAACAGAGAGCCAACTTAGTCCTGCAGTGACAGGGCAGTCTTACCTGGGTTGTTACATGCCCCCATTGCTCTCTCTCTCTCTCTCTCTCTCTCTCTCTCTCTCTCTCTCTCACTCTCTCTGTGCGTTTGTTAAAGACAGAGAGAGAGAATACTTGTTTGGTTACAGGTGCCAAAACATGATGACCTGCCAAAAAGTGATTGCCGTCTGCAGTATTGTGGCTATCACAATTGTGGCTAAGAAAAAAAAAGATAAAAGGACTGGATTGGTTATAATCTGGGGCACAGAGCAAGTGAGATAATGCACAATCAAAGTGATCTGTAAATCATGTTAATTACAGTCTAGTTTCCAAATGTGGGCCTAAACAAGGATATTAGACTCGCCAAACTATGAAAATGTCATGCTTTATTATACTATAACACCTCTCTTTTTTCTTTTCTCTCTCTCTCTCTCTCTCTTTCTTTCCTCATGGTTGTGTAGACCTCAAACAACGGTCAAATTGATCAACCTTCAGCAAACCATCAAGAGTCTGCTGTCGAGGTAGGTTTCTGTTTCTGTC
The DNA here is from genome assembly GCF_902150065.1 of Myripristis murdjan. Lineage (NCBI taxonomy): Eukaryota > Metazoa > Chordata > Actinopteri > Holocentriformes > Holocentridae > Myripristis > Myripristis murdjan. Next base: position 20,692,211 of record NC_043984.1, read on the forward strand.
CAACATCTAATGTTGTGATAACAGTTGTTCAAATGGATTTAGCAGGCAGCTGAAACAGAGAGCCAACTTAGTCACATGCCTGCTGTGACAGGGCAGTCTTACCTGGGTTGTTACATGCCCCCATTGCTCTCTCTCTCTCTCTCTCTCTCTCTCTGTGCATTTGTTAAAGACAGAGAGAGAGAATACTTGTTTGGTTACAGGTGCCAAAACATGATGACCTGCCAAAAAGTGATTGCCGTCTGCAGTATTGTGGCTATCACAATTGTGGCTAAGAAAAAAAAAAGATAAAAGGACTGGATTGGTTATAATCTGGGGCACAGAGCAAGTGAGATAATGCACAATCAAAGTGATCTGTAAATCATGTTAATTACAGTCTAGTTTCCAAATGTGGGCCTAAACAAGGATATTAGACTCGCCAAACTATGAAAATGTCATGCTTTATTATACTATAACACCTCTCTTTTTTCTTTTCTCTCTCTCTCTCTCTCTCTCTCTTTCTTTCCTCATGGTTGTGTAGACCTCAAACAACGGTCAAATTGATCAACCTTCAGCAAACCATCAAGAGTCTGCTGTCGAGGTAGGTTTCTGTTTCTGTCCAACATCTAATGTTGTGATAACCGTTGTTCAAATGGATTTAGCAGGCAGCTGAAACAGAGAGCCAACTTAGTCACATGCCTGCTGTGACAGGGCAGTCTTACCTGGGTTGTTACATGCCCCCATTGCGCTCTCTCTCTCTCTCTCTCTCTCTCTCTCTCTCTCTCTCTCTCTCTCCCTCCCTCTCTCTCTCTGTCTCTCTCTCTCTGTACGTTTGTTACAAGAAACGTTATAGTTATTATCACGGACATAAAGTTATGTGTATTTTCATGTTATTTGACTGTTTGATCCAGATAGAAGAAGATACGGATTTTCATAAAGTGGTTGATACAGCTTTAACAGGCTGCGTGCCGATGGCAATCACTTTTGGCAGACAGTCACTTTTTGTCAGAACACCTGCCAAGACATGTATTTGAAAATGTGAATTATATTTGAAAATGGCGAGGGAAGAGGCCACTGTAGAACTGTGAATGTCATTATTGGATTAGATCATTCATTATTCCATCTCCAGGAGCTTATCATACTGAGAACTGAAAACTCTACTGATAAGTGGTAGTCTGTTTTATTTAATTTGTGTGAAAGTGAAATGTTTACAGTGAAGAAAAGGGAAAGTTGAGTACACCGTCACAGCTAACCACCATCTGTTGCTGTGCCAGGTCAGAGCTGCCCTGCATCATAACTCGTCTTGCTCAAATAGTTCCTGTTCATATTCTTAGCCACTGTACGGTGATCTGTCAACACTGTCAAGGCTTTTTCTGTGGTAAAAGCAATCTGCCAAAATGAATTCATTGCAGTACAATTGGTTGTAAAAGCTATTTTAGTCTCCTCCAAAAAAGAAAGTCAGAAAAAAAATATTATAAACTTGTATGTTAGTTTCAGCAAAATTTAAGGCATTGCGTTTCTTTTACACCACTTGTGTAGCCACCAGCTCACACTCATTGATATTTACACTTTTACATTTTTTAATTATTAGGACAAAACTTAAGACGTACACTGCTTATAAATATATTGTATAATATGGCAGTAAAATCTTTCAATTATGCAATTACAGATTCCTCCTTTCAGAACCCACAAACTATACACAGCATTGTTGGTATTTTTGACCTGTATTCCAGTTCTAAAGGGCTAACCTGAATCAGCATGAACCACACAGTTTGACAGCCATGTCATTTGCTGTCTTGGATGTAATGACAGATCATCTTCAAGCCAAACTTATTCAACTGGAGGTCAGAGGATTTTGTGCTGTGCGATTTCAGTCATAAAATTTTATTAATTTATTACATGTTTTCAGATTAAAGACAAAACAGATGGAATTCAAGTCACTTGCTCTCTGGAGTGGAAAGAGAAAGATAAAGCACAAAAACATCAACTGAAGAAAACAGAGCTACAGAAGGCTCTTCAGTCTCGGCTCAACAAAAACAAAGAAAATGTGACTTGCAATGTTTTAAATATCACACAAGATGGAAGAGCTGATATCATGATTGAACCTGCTGCAGGTAGGTTTGTGTTGGGATTTTCATGAAGTTCAACTTCAACTCCTAGTTTATTTTGAGCTCTAAGGAGCTGCTCACATTGGCAAGTTTGATCCGTGCCCAAGCACGTTTGCCCCTAAAATCCGGATTCTTTGACCAGTGTGATCGCTCCGTATCGTCAATAATGTGTTGTCTGTGTCATTGTCCATTGTGCTGCTGCAACCGCGTATAAACAAAAATCAGTTTATAATGAAAGTACAGCAGTCTGTGTGCGCGGACATCCGGCAGACCTGGTTCCAGCCGGCACCTGGTCAGGTCTGATCTGCCGGATCTGACAGGTGCTGCTCCGGCTGTCAGTCGGACCTTGCTGAAGAAGGAGGAAGTTACCTCCGAAACTGTCAAGGTAAATAAACACCCTATGTCTGATTAAAAGGAACAAAAACGTATTTTAGTTAAAAGGAAGACATGATGAATGTATTTGAACTACACTGATCTATAATGTCGTCGGGCCATGCTTGTATCGTATTTCAACATGATGACGTGCATACCGGGGGCAATCGAGCTTGGGCGCGTTTGGGCTTTAGGTAATGTGAGCGCAGGCCAGCCGGGGACTGGGGAAGGGGGGGGGTTTGGCTTTAGCACGATACGGAGACAAACTTGCCAATGTGAGCAGGCCCTAAATCACTGTTAAAGTCTGAAAGGGCTTTACAAGCTCAGTTTGTAGAAAAGAATACCCCCTGGCATAAACCCCCAAAGGGGCCAAGAAAAACTCCCACAAAACCCCAGAAGCCAAAAAGGGGAAAAAACAAAAACAGATCAAGACAAGTGCAGACAGCAGCAGCAGGACAGAGGTGCTCATCAGCCACAGCCATCAGTCACAGTAACAGCTCGGAGGTGAAAGGGAGGGACCCACGTGGGTCTCTCTTTGACCCACGGTGGACGTTTAAGGAAAACGATTAAGGAAACGAGAGACAGTTTTGGAGAAGAAAGAGAAAAACATCTAGAAACAATAGGTATACAGGAGGTAAAGGGCAGGGAAGGGCGCAGCTAATGTATGGCCAGACAGGAGGCAGCTGGACCGTGGGATGGCAGGCTGTCAAGAACATACACACTGGCGGACACAAATACAGGCAGGCAAGTAATCACAGCTCTCAAAGTCATTTATTTCAGTCCAGGGGCCTATTCCATCAAGCTGGCTAACGGGATAGCCTGGCTTATTTCGATGAGCCTTGCTAATTTAAGTGAGAGTTCCGTTCCATCAAAGTGGCTTATATAAGTTGCAGCTCAGTAACCATGGCAACTTAGTCAGCAGAACTAGCCTGCTCCGTGGCAGGCTTACAGCCAAGCTTAGCCAGAGCCCGTCTACGACGAGCCTTGCCACTCCCTTTGTATCAAACTTGGTTGCAGTTAATTCCACTGGGGGTGATCGCGGGCGAGTGCAGAATGAATGGGGCTCTATGGAGCTAAACGGCTAAATTTGTCTCTTACTCCTGTTTATGCTTGAAAGATCGCAAATACTGTTGTAGTTTCTGAAAGTCCAGTATGGAGTATAGGTTAAAAGTGAAATTAGCGAGGACTTATATCCTTTCAGTTTCCTACAGTTTGGGCTGTTGTTGGCCATAACACGCTAGCATTTGCTAATGAATGCTGATTGGTCAGTGACGGACTTGCGGCTGTTTACGACGAGGGATCCCACTTGATGGCACCCGAAGACCAAGAGAAACGGGAAACCCCACTCTTAAAGAGGACTTTTCCATCAAAGCTGATATTTGTGTATACAGAGAATTTCTAATATAGCACAGGCGGGCTCTCTCGAGTGTCTCCGTCTGCTCTCCGGAGACGGGCTCTGGAAATCGCCGTAAAGCAGCACCTCTCAATGTGTGACGTCATCACACTTTTTGAACGGCTTTTTAGAATATATAGGTGAACTTAAAAAATCCAATATTCAGCTGAGTGTATTTTTTTAGCCCCAACTTTTGAAAACAGCATTCAAATTACTTGACAAAAAATTATTTCCAGAGAAAAGTGGATTTTTAGGGGTGTAGCCCCATAGACTCCTATTCATTCTGCACTCGCCCGCGAGCGCCCTCACATGGACAGAGACGTGTTTCCGAGACCCGGAAGTTAGACGAGAGTGCCACTTCTCCCCATAGATATCTATAATAAAGGCTAGATGTCTCGTGGCCGCTGCCGGCCAATGGAGTTGCACGTCCGCACATGGCGGCCATCTTGCCACAGTCAGCTCGCTCACCCATAACATTGTGTGGTAGTGGTGCATGTACTTTTAAATAACCATAACTTGCTCAATTTTCTACAGATTTTCAAACGGCGTGGTTTGTTATAAACATCAGAGATGTAGCTATAATACTGTATTTAATTAATAATTTTGTTACACTTCCAGTCAAACATCCAGAATTGTAGCCACGTTAATAACGTTTGTAAGAAACCAAACCGTTTGTAAATCCGTCAAGATTTCAGCGAGATAAGAGTATTTACGTTTGTGCAGATCACACACCTTCCGTCTGTTACCATAGATTCTGCCAGAGAGCTTGCCTGTGGTAAGATGGCCGCCCGGTGATGACGTTACAGACTCCGCCGTAAGACATCTAGCCTTTATTATAGATAGTAAGGGAAACATATAAAAATCTGCCAACTAAATCGTTACCAAGAAATTTATTTATCAGTGTGTTCATAAAGGTGTGTAATAACATGTATTAAAAGGTTGAAATTCAACTCCTGGGGGAAACCCCGAAAAAACCTGATCAAAGTCGGGGTACCGATAACCGATTTTTCAGAAATTCTAAAGTGCTTAGATTGGACTTAAGTAACTTTTGAGGGGACAAAATAGGGGTTTTTCATGATTCTGAGTTGATTGCTAGCATTTATTTTTCACTACAACCACTTTTTAGTGGAAAAACTGCCACGCCCACTTTTGCATTTAGCCTACATATAAAGTTGCATTTATTTCAATTAGTTGCATAATACTCAGAGCAAATACTGATCCACCATGTCAAATGCTTCAGGAGTCAATGTTTGAGTCTTCTTCAACACCATCATGAATAACATTCTTGCATGTAATGCCTTTACAAACTCCACATGCTGAGATGCACTTGACACTATTCTTCTTATTTATTTATTTGTTTGTTTGTTTGTTTGTTTGTTTGTTTGTTTGTTTGTTTGACAGGGACAGTGCACATTAATTAACATTACTGTAAATGCGCCAGAGTTAGCCAAGAGGCTATTTTTCATCTGTAGTCCCTGGACAGATGTCACAGAGTCACCCTAAAAACAGAATAAAATGAGATTGACATTACTTGCAGCTGCATCACTGGTTGCTGCAATCTCCACTACAATTGCAGTTTGTGAACTGGAGTAGCTCCTCAGGAGCCATGGGGTCTAGTGTTGGAACTGGCTCATAACCATGAACACCTAGGGCTCTAGTTTCGCAGACCTGGCGAGGCGGGGGCACAGCGCACCTGCGCTTCGCCAACTGGGTGTGGCCAGGTGGATTTTGCAAGTTTGGCATGCCATGCGCCGTGGCGCAAGTACTCTGCCGTCCCTCCTACCGGCGGAAGGGAGGAGAGAAGGCGTGGAGTGGGGTTGACACAGCCGATTCACTTTAAACCAATCAAATGAGCCCCTGTCCTCGCCTTTAAAATGCGCTGCACGAAGACATAATGAACGTTTACACAATTGACATGGAGGAAGAGAGCAGCCGCAACACACACTCAGGACAGTGAGGCCAGTCTTGGCTGCTGGAATGATGCTGGAGCTGCCATCCATCTATCCATCCATCCATCCATCCATCCATCTATCCTTACATTCGTCTTCCTCATTCCCGTCTTTCCATTACCTACCTGCCTCGCATCTCTTTTTCCAGCTCTGTCACCGTCTGTTAAAGTTATTGATTTTTACAAGCAAATATAAATTTAACTGTGAAGCCCCCATTTTTAATGAATGTTTTTACCTCAAAGGATAATCCTCGCCACCTTCATTTAAATACATTACATTTGTTTTGCAACTTTCGTCTCCATCACATACTGATGCAACAACACACTAGAGATTAAAACAAAATCCGGTTCATGAAAGCTTTTACATTTGCTGTTCTAAACGCCCAGAGTCTGGCAAGGAATTGATGCCTTTTACATTTTCGATTTGTGAGGAATATTTATATATCTGGAAGAGGAACTGGGTAGTTAACATTAGCAGCTCCAGACACCATGACTGGAAAAAAGACATCACCGTACTGGACACATTGTTTGACTGACAGGTGATCAGGTTGGGTTTCCATTACGCATGCCAAAAGGTGTCAATCTCCTTTGATCTGGCATCAGTTGTGACGGGACTAGGGTTGGGTATCGGTTGGGTTATATCTGATACTGGTGTCTACTCGGTATTTTTTAAACGGTTCCGGTGCTTAAACGATTTTTGAACCGGTACTTAAAAAAAAACAAAAATGCGCACACTTTGTCAAAAAACAATACCCTTTTATTTCCAGGGCCAAATTGAACACAATATTAACTTAAATATTTAAACAATATAAATACAAGTAACATATGGTAATAATAAACTCATGCCATTTGTGCGCAACCGCAGGGTGGGTGGGGGTGGGGGGTGTTGTGGGGGGGGTTTACAGTCGGGCTGCACGGCCCGGTCGGGAATGTCTTGTGGCCCGGTACTGGTCCGCGGACTGGTGGTTGGGGACCGCTGACGTAGATTATCAAACACGGTGCATTGTTCGGCTTTTAAATAAACTCCATGTGTCGCCAGGTGTTTCATTAAATTCAACGTGTTACCTCCCTTGCATGACGTTGCTTTAAGGCATCTGTTACATGCAGAGTCTGCATCCTCCTTAGACGTGAAATGTAGCCAAACCTTGGAGCGTTTTGCCTTCAGCGTCTTTATTGATCCTCTCACTATCAGTTCTGATCAACAAGTGTGCTGAGTAGCGGCGCTGACGTCACGCTCAACAACCGCAAGTTCATGCCGGAACACCAGAGGGCGGCACTGAAATGAGGCACAAATTTTTGTTCTTATTCGGTCTCATTACTACCATTTACGTCAGAACCAGTGCCCTATTGGCACCGTGTTTCGGTACTCAACCCTAGACGGGACAGTCGATATGGAAATAAATGTATGTGCTAATTGAGACAGTAGCATTGAATAGTGGATTTCGACGGTATTTATTGCATTGTTAATGTGCCTGACATTCTGGACACCTGCCTGTAAGGTTTTGGTGACATGTGCACACTGCGCGCTGGTCTGCCAAAGTTCCACTACACCGGCTGCGCTGAAAGTAGACCTGGTTTCAGATTGCGAGCTTTGAGCGCACCTTGGCAAAGCCTTTTGGCATGAAACTGTCACCACGCCAAGCTGAATCTGTCAACACCTCCCGCTGCTGCAACACTACTCTCATCTCAGCACACCTTGGACTGCCAAACTACCAAACTGAGCGTTCCTCGGGTTGCGCTGCTTGAAACTAGCTCTGCTGGGGGTTCGCCTCACTGCGCCACCCTGTGCCGCACCGGGAAACTAGGGGCCCTATCTTGTGCCAGAGTCCCTAAACCCATTATTTGGGGATTTAGCATTGCGTAAGAGGTGTTCCCCCTCAAAAGTTGCTATCTTGCGCACCTGCCGTTATCCGTAAAACACCTGCGCTACCCACTATATTATGCATAGGTGTGGTTTGGGCGTTACGCCAGTTAAACCAATCAGTGTGCCAGGTGCCATTGCCTTTAAGAGAAGGCTGCGCTATCCTAAATCCTAAATCCTAAACCCGCGATGGAGAGAGGCAGGTCGCGATTTAGTACTATCACTGCCATTTTCTTAGGGGTTCAACTGAGGCTAAAGCAAGGTGGCTTTTTATTCGGGAGGTGGAGCCGCATGTGCACGTCCACATGTGTCCAAGTGGACGCGTATTGAAGCCACCTGGGCGCGCTCCTGTAAAAGCCCAAATGGGATAGTGGGTGGTTTCGAAGACCCGCTGTCCGCTTTCCCTGAAGTGTATGCTCAAGATAGCAATTGTAGGGAAAGCGTATAAAACACGCCCACGGGCACAGCTCCAGGTGCAAATAACGGAGTCGGCATAATGTATAGCGGGTAGCAAGATACCGTTTAGGGATAGTGGAAGCTGTTAAATGTGCAATTCACGGATAGCGGGTAGTGGCAACGGGTAGAGGGTGGCGCAAGATAGGGCCCTAGAGCCCCTAATGTTCATCCATAGTCACTGGGGTCCAGGGACATGCTCTGTAGAAGGATCCAGTCCTGGGTTTGTAGGTAGGCACAGAGAGAATGCTGTGCAGCTGCACCCTCTGTTGGAGGTAGAGTCTCTGGTTTGATCAGCCCAGCCGCTGCCTTTCATGAGAACATGTTGTATCAAATTGCACCCAGAGTAGTACCTGAGCCCGTCTACGACGAACCTTGCCACTCTCCATTAACCCCCATTGTATCGAACTTGGTTGCAGTTCCACCGTAATTCCACTGGGGGTGATCGCGGTCGAGCGGGAAAAGTGGGTGTGGCCGTTTTTCCACCAGGGAGTGGTCTTGGTGAAAAATAAATGCTAGCAATCAACTCAGAATCGTGAAAAACCCCAAGTTTGACCCCTCAAAAGTTACTCAAGTCCAATTTAAGCACTTTAGAATTTTTGAAAAATCGGTTATTGGTACCCCAACTTTAAGCAGTTTTTTATGAGGTTTCCCCCAGGAGTTGAATTTCAACCTTTTAGTACATGTTATTACACACCTTTAGAAACACATTGGTGAAGAAATTTCTTGGTAACGATTTAGTTGGCAGATTGGTCAAATATCTGATAAAATACCCTTACTAAGATATCTATGCTTCTCCCCATATTAGAGATTCTCTGGCTTAGCTCAGCTGCGTGTCAGAGAATGTCCGACGGACGGAAACAGACCCCCAAATGACGGCTCCGTCACGTCTGTATTGTTGCCCCGGCATCACATATTCAATTTAATTAAATTCAAATTTAATTATGTAGCACCTTGTCTGTGTTCGGAAATATAAATTCAGACTTAGCCTATTTCCCACAATGTGACCAAGCATGAATGTACGTGTTTACTTAATAAAAATAAACGTAATGAAAATCATGTGTTATCACTGTCAGTCTCCGAAATCAACCGAATAAACAATCAATTACTCAATCAAATTTTATTCATATAGCACAAGTCATACATCAAATGCAACAACAAGCGTTGAACATAAAAGGGTTGAAAAGAACATGAGGTTAAATAAAAAAAAAAAGACGTCTTATTTTATTTCCCACCCGCAATTTGCAATGATCCGCCTCTCTTCTGCCCGAAGCCAAGAGGTGAGTTGACACAGGTGAGGGACGTTTACAAGAACACATATTTCAGTTAATCCCAATTGGATTCATGGTCATCCCACTTTTTGAATGATCCCTTTATATTTGGATTTTTACATGTAGCCTACCTATAATTTCATATATAGGCTAATATAAATTCCTAAGTTTTGAAATCATTTAGCCTATTAACCATTAAAAAAAAAACTCAATAATCATCATTTTGTTCAAGCTGTGAAGACAAAGAATGAAAGCATTAAATACAGTCCAAACCATGGCTTTCTGTTGTGTTTAAATTTATACTTACTTCCTTTTCCAGTTTTTTGATTTCCATATCCCGACGGTGTCGCGCCGGTCAACAATCCTGCTTCCGGCGCCCCTCTGGCCGCTAGCGGCGCCCCTCCAGCAGATGGCGCCCTAGGCAATTGCCTGTACCACCTATGTCAAAAGCCGGCCCTGTTTGTGATCAGCAGTGTCTGCTCCGCCGCTGAAAATGTCGAGGCTCTCCTTTTCCCCTCCTTTTGAGACAGTTGTATGTTCGTTTCGACAATCGACTGTTCTGGGCTGCTTATGTGCCCCGTGAACGCGCACACTTGAGGCTTGTTCAAACGTGGCTAGAATTAGCGCTGACTTGACGCGGCTGAATCGCGTTAGTGGAACGGGTTGAGGCTTTAGTGAAAGTTGACGCTAATTCAAGCCAGGCTATATCACGGAAGCGCAGCTTTCTTTAGCTGCTTTCATGGAATAGCCCCCTGGTCAAAATCCAGAGAAACAAACAGACAGGCGGAGATACCAAGACGACAGGCAGAAGGGGTCAAAAACCAGGCAGACTATATCTCAGGCAAAGGCACAAGGGACTAGGACAAAACTTGGAAAAACTCGGAACAAACAGGTCATGCATGGGGATTCATACTCAAAAAAAAAAAAAAAAGCTGAAATACTGCTACTAAGAGACAAGACAATCTGGCACTGAGACACTGGGGAGCATGGGTTATATACACAGGAGAGAGGGGACAACGAGACAGGTGGAACACATTGGGATAATCAAAGGAAGCGGGAGGAGAACAAAGAGGGAAGTAAACACAGCGACAACACAAGGGGAGATGAAACTTTCAAAATAAAACAGGAAATAAAGACTTAGACTTAGAGACTTAGACTTCTTTTATTGTCATTGCACAAAAAAAAACAGCAGTGAGATTTTGGCAACGAAATGTCGTTGCTTGGCTTCCGGATTACAGCAGAGATGGAATTGTGGGACCGTTTAGGTATATATAAATATAAATATTATACATAAATATAGTCTATATAACTGGTATGATATGGTCTATATAACTAGTGCTAAAAAACAGGAGCTAAATAGTAATGAGTGCAATTTAGAATAGCTAGATAAAACAGAATGTACAACAACAGACTAAACAGTGTAAACAACTGAATAACCAGTATAAATAATAATGAGTGCAATTGAGAATAACTAGATAAAAACAGAATGTAAACAACGGACTGAGCAGCGTAAAATGAACAGAACAAACATAAAACAGACCCTGACACAGGCATGCCAGGTCGTAAGGGGAAAGACCCATGTACTGACACTGTTCACTCCCACAGACGGGAGAGAGGCAACTGGATTAGTAGTTCAGAGGGGAAACAGGATAAGGAGAAGAAAGAAAATTAAACACAAACTACTATTATTCTAGCTGACTTTTATGAGAATCAAAACTTTTCGGCAGGATCTGCCATTAATATTGATTTTGCAGTACAGTATGATCCTTGTCAAATTAACGATGTGTCCTTTTTTCTTCTTTTTTAAGCCCTGAATAAGCTTGTCTCGCAGAAAATTGAACTTAACTTCAAAGACCAGACAACGGCCATACTAAGGATTTTTAGTACCTCAGTATCAAAGCTGGAAACTCCAGGCAGTAACTCAGTGGATGTTCCTTCTCTGTTTCCAGCTCCTGCACAAGATGTATGTATGCTTTCATCTGATTCTTTTCCAATTTTCTGGGGACACTCATGACCCCCTGAGAATGACCCCGATTGATTTTGGTGACCCTAGGACCTTCCCTCTAGCGCCACCATCAGGTCAAATGTTTGAATTAGAGTTAGTATATCTGGAAAAATTTGTATCTGAATTTTTTTCAAAAGAGGATATAGATTGAAATTCATCCATGTCTCTGATTTTAATGAACCCATAAGGATTAAGCCTCTTTATTTTGGTGACCCCATGACCTTTCCTCTAGCGCCACCATCAGGTCAAACTTTCAATTTTAAAATTAGTGTATCTTTAAAAGCTTTCATCTGAATCTTTTCAAATTTTCTGGCCATATTTATGACACCTTGAGGATGAACCCTATTGATTTTGGTGGCCCTATAACCTTTCCTCTTCCTCTAGCGCCACCACCAGGTCAGAGTCTCAACTTAGAATTAGTAAGGTAATATTGTTATATTTTGTTATATTTTGATCATGAGAGCCTGTATGTTCCCACACCTGTTGTCCCTCACATTTTAGTCTCTGTAGGGTCTGAAACTGCTCACACACACGCACACACACACATACACACACACAAGGTGGCAACATTGTTATATTTTGATCTTGAGAGCCTGTCTGTTCCCACATTTCTTGACACTCACATCTATAGTGCCACCTGCTTGGGTCAGAGCTGGTCACAGGCAGGGCCCTCTGTTGGTAAAGACCACATGTCTTGTCATTTTTATGTGTGCTACTGATCAATATTAGACAGAACTAAAGCATTCTCACATTTTTGTGGTGTGTAACTGACTCTGTGGCTGTGATTTCAACTGTTGGGTCATTTTGACCCGAAGACAATATTAGTACAGTTTTTTGTACAGCTCACGTGGAAATGTGAATAAAGGCAACACTTCACTTTTTCTAATGTAGGGGTCAATCTAGGAAAAGTCATCAATTTTCAAGTTGAAAAAATATCATTTAGGGGATTTTTCTGTGCTGTTAAACACAGTGGCGGGTCATTTTGACCCGAAGACAACAGAAGGGTGAATTAAATGCATAAAATGTATGTTCATTACTTCAGTAATGTGTTATCTCTTTACTCAGGAGAAAGCCCAAGAGCAGGGACTTAGCACAGCTGCTGCTGCTGCAGGACAGGAGACAAAGCGCTGCACTCTTTCACCGAGCCCCTTCTGGTACGTGAGCCAGGTCTACAAGGAGCAAATGAGACGTATCGAGAGCAAGCATGGGGTTCAAATCATGGCTGATGTAAACGTGTCCTTTGTAGCAAAGCAGGGAGCTGGAGGAGATCCAGACAGTGCCTTTAATGAGTTCATAAACCTTGTCCAGACATGCTTAGGTGATTTCAGTGGCACCACGATCCCTCTTCGGCATGCAGATCCTGATGGCTGGAAGGACACACTGAAAGCCACCCAAGCAGACGGGGCCAAGCTTGTACTTTCTGTGTCCTCTGATGAAATTACTGTGTATGGGCCAAGCAAGAGCCGAGATGCTGTCCTTAGAGTCTTAAAAACACCACAGACAACTTCAGACGACTTCATAAACGGTGACAATTTGTTTGGAGCAACTGCATGGGGATCTCATGACGCGTTACAGAAGATTGACAAAGGTATTAACGATCCTCTGGTCTCTGCTGGACTAACCATGGATGAGAGCCACTGGAAGGTGATCACCACTGTCTTTGATAAGAAAATAGCACAGGTCATGGATAAATTTGATGTGGTGTTTAAACCACTGAAGCTCTCTCAGGGTAAAGTCAGTGTAAAAGCTCATGCTACAAGCACAGTAGGAGCTGTGTCCCTTGAGAGCCATGCCCTCAGAGCTCTTCAGTGCCTCTACCAGAAGGTTGCAACATCAACCATGAGCTGCCCCCTGCTGGCCCCTGACCAGGCCCAAGATGCAGGCGAAAAGCTGAAAGAGTTTCTTTCTAAACACCCT